>NW_027186352.1:23952873-24033532 GCF_028583685.1 Petaurus breviceps papuanus
GAGGGAGAGAGGGAAGGAAGGATAAAAAGAAGAAAATAGGATGGAGGGAGATACACAGTAATCACAACTCTGAATAGGCATGGGATGAGCTCACCCATAAAGCAGATAGCAGAACGAATTAGAAACTAGAATCCAACAATATGTTATTTAAAAGAGACACACTTGAAACAGAAACACACACACACACACACACACAATTGAAATAAAGGCCTGGAGCAGAATCTATTTTGCTTCTGCTGAAGTAAAAAAAGGCAGGGGTAACAATCATTATCTCATACAAAGCAAAAGTAAAAATATGCCTAATTAAAAGAGATAATCAGGGAAACATTTTGCTAAAAGATACCATAAACAATGAAGTAATATAAAAATATAAAAAAGCAAGTTTCTCTGATAAAGACCTTCTCTGTTTGTTTTTTTTTTTTTTACTTTTTGGAGGGCAATTGGAGTTAAGTGACTTGCCCAAGGTCACATGGCTAGTTTTTGTGTTAAGTGTCTGAGGTCGGATTTGAACTCAGGTCCTCCTGACTCCAGGGCTGGTGCTCTATTCACTGCACCACCTGGCCACCCCAAGACCTCACTTCTCAAATGAGTAGGGAACTTAGTCAAATTTATAAAAATAAGAGCCATTCCTTAATTTATAAATGGTCAAATGATATGAATAGCCAGTTTTCAGAAGAAGAAACCAAAACTATTCATAGTCATATGAAAAAAGAATACTTTAAATCGCTACTGATTTGCATAGGTTCCCAAAGTGGGTAATACTGCCCCCCTAAGTATTCTTGAAAGATCTGGGTGGGGGCAGTAGTACACTGGGGTGCAATTGTGGGCATTGAATAAAATTAAAGGGGTGGTTAAAGCATGAGGAAAATAAAATTTTGAAAAACCATTTGTATATGTTTCATCTGCTGTGCAACAGAGTTAAAGTCATAGTGATTATATTATTTTCCAAATAATCATACAAAATGCAAGTTATAACTGATCAGCGGTCAAGTCCCCTGGCAGGTCTTAACAACCAAGTGTTGTCAGGCAAGTATGTCACACCTGTCAGAAAGTCCAGCATATATCAACAGGAATATGTATGTGTAATGACTTATTTACAATAGGATACTGTATGGATAATGCAATATTGCATCATCAAAATTTCATTGCAGGGAAAAAAACCACAAATTATAATAAATTATTAAATTTAAGGCATGTCCTTTTAAAAAAATTTTTGAAATGAATTTTAAAAAGTTAAAGGTTAAAGAAAATAGATTTCTAAGGTGGTACTGAGTAATTTTTTTTTTAAAAGGGGGCAGTAGGTTAAATGAGTTTGGGAACCTCTGTATTGGAAAAATGTAAAGTAAACTCTGAGACCATCTTACACCTATAAGAAATGATAAGTGTTGGAGAGAATGAGAGAAAATAGGTATACTGACAAACTCTTGGTGGAGTTGTGAACTGATTCAACCATTCTGGAGAACAAATTGGAACTATGCGCAAAGGGCTATAAAACTGTGCATGCCCATTGATCCAGTGATACTACTACTACTAGGTTCGTATCCCAAATAGATAAAAGGAAAAGGAAACATGAAAGGATCCATCTGTACACAAATATTTGGTGGCAAAAAATTAGAAATAGAGGGGATGTCCATCAGTGAGGGAATGACTGAACAAGTTGTGTTATATGATTATGATGGAGTATTATTGTGCTATGGGAAATGATGAAAATGGTTTCAGAAGGACTTATATGAACTGATGGAAAGTCAAGTGAGAAGAACCAGGAGATCACTGTGCACACTAATATCAATGTTGTGATGGTGTTCAGTTGTGAAAGATTTGGCTACTCTGATCAAGACAATGATTCAAGATAATTTCAAAGGACTCATGATGAAAAAATGCTATCCATTTCCAGAGAGGGAATTGATGAACTCTGAGTGCAAATTGAAGTATCATTTTCTCACTTTTTTTTGCAATATGACTAGTATGGAAACATGTTTTGCATTATTCCTTATGTTTATTTAATAGAATTTTGTTTGCCTGCTCATTGGATGAGAGAGAGGTGGGAGAGAATTTAAAACCCAAAATTTAAAAAGAAACCATTTTAAAAAATAAATAGTAAATTTAAAAATAAAATTATTAGGAAAATAGACAAATTATGCGAGAAAAGTTTGAAAATTATTTTATTTTTTCAATTATCAAGCATTCATCTTTTTCCCCTCCCACTTTCTACACCCTTGAAAGAATCAAAAAGGAAAGAAGGGAGGAGGGTGAGAGGAAGATCCCTAGCATCTTACAAGCACAATGAAGCAAAACATTGCCGCACTTGTCGCATCCAAAAATGCATTTCTTCTGCATATTAGTCCACTATCTCTCTGTCGTGAGTTGGCCTGCATTCTTTATCAGTCCTTAGTCCATGGCTGATCATTAAGTTGATCAGAGTTTTTAAGTCTTTCCAAATTACTTTTTATATAATATTGGGTCTAAGCTTGACATCATACTCTTGGTTCTTCTCTTTTCCTTCTGCATCAGTTCATGCAAGTCTTTTCATGCCTCTTTGAAACGTTTTTTTCTCTCATTTTTGCAGCATTATAGTAGTCATTTTTATTTATATTCCAAATTGTATTCAGCCACTATCCAGTTGGTAGGTATCCCCTTAGTATGTATGCATATATGAATGTATATGTGAATATGTATATATGGGCATATGCATGTATGTATTATAACCACAAAATAAGAGCTACTGGAAATATTTTTGTACATGCAGGATCTTTTCCTCTTTCTTTGATTCTTTTAGAGTAGAGGTCTTATGGTGGCATCACTGAGTCAAAGACCCCTTTTAGAGTCAATGCCATTTCTACTGTTTATGCAACTGAAGTGAATTGTTGCCCAAGGTTACAAAGGCAGTAAATGTTAGAACCACTGTTCCTTTAAATCGTGATCCTGGGTCCATTAGAGTATCATAGCCCTAGAGTGGGAAGGGACCTTAGAAATCATCTATTCCATTCCTCTCACTTTCCATCTGGGGAAATCGAGGTCTAGAGAGGGGAAGTGATTTGCTCAGTCACACAGATAGTACCAGTTTCAAATTGAGCCAAGACATTCTTATTCTAAATAAGGCTCTTTTTCTACAATGCTGCTACCCTGGTGACAAATGCTCATTCTTTAATCTTGTAAGAAGAAAGCCATACTGCCCCCGTCTTGGTTCTATTTGTGGGCAGAATAGTTTCTATCCTTTCCTGACTGTAGAGTACTGAAGTGTTGTTGCAAAACTCTTAACATGGGATGCTAGAGAGTGAAGCAGCAGAATGAATAGGGTGGAGTCAGAAGCCAGGTGTGAAATGCTGATTGGACCCAGCAGGTGTCAGTCTTAGCTCAGCTTCCAATGGGTGAGAGCTAGTGCCCTGCTACCTCTAGGATTAAATATGACCTCCCTTATGGCTTTTTAAAGACCTTTAAAACAGGACCCCAACCTATCTTTCTAGTCTTTTTATACATTGCTCCTTTTCACAATGAACCACACTGACCTTCTTACTATTTGTCATGCCTAACTCAAATCTCTTGTCTCCTGACACAAGTAGCAAATGGAACCCCGGATTCCTCATATCCCATCACCAGTCTATACCAGGCGACAGAGTCACTGCCTTTGCAAAAACTCTGGTTTGTAACCATGTTAAATTCCTAATCTGGTGACCCCTCTCAGCTGAACAAGGTTCATATTCATTAAGTTAGTTGCTTCCTAGTTATTACTGTAAGCCCCCACCAAGGTATCTTTTTATATCAAGACCAACCAAGTGACACATGAATTCAAAGCACAGACATTTAATTAGAAACAGAATTGTAAAGTAACCACAGAGAACTGAATAAGTTCCTAAACTCTTAGCATCTGTTCCCAGGTGACTTCTCCCCATCATCTCCAGAAAGAAATAATCAACCCTGAACTAATGCAAGTGTATCCCATATTTCACTTATGGAGAGGCACTAGTAGAAATTGTTATAGTCACTATCTTGGAAATTCTGGTTTTTTATCTTGGCACCTATAGAGCATTTTAGCTGCTGCTGTAGAAGATTGCCCAACCTTCTATATTGTATGTTCTGGAAACACCCTTACCCAATTGTAATATGGCTGGGTGGTATCGTCATGCTGTGAGCTCAGAGTTTAGGAGGTGTGGTCCAAATAGAGCTTTTTCCACTGAGCTAGGCTTTTTCAGCCCCAAGAACTGTGGGAGCATGGAGACCATACACAGAAAGCACCATATTTCCTGTTGATAACAGAATTATGAATATTTATGGAGTACTGTAAGATTTTCAAAGTACTTTCAGACTTCTCATTTGGGATTCACAACAGCCCTGGGAGGTGACTACTATGGAGATTATCATTCCTATTTTGTAGATGAAGCAACTGAGGCAGAAATATGTAAAGTCAAACCCCAAGTGCCACACAGCTACTAAGTGGCAGCCTGGGGATTTGAACCTTAGCTGTCATGGCTTCAAGTCTAATGTTCCATTTATCTCTAGAACTTCCTTCACTTGCTTATGCTAAATTCTCCTTTTTTAAAAAAACTGTGCTGTGACTCAAGATCAGGAAGTTGGTTGCACTACATTTACAACTTGGAGAAATTTGAAGTGGTAGAATGACCCAAAGCTTCATGTTCCCCCATAAAGTTTCTGATCTAGAACATGTATCACTATTTTCACTACTCAAACAGTCAATTTCTGTAATCCTTGATTGCCAATGTGTGTTGAGCCCAGTTCTTGAGCTGTGCTCCTTACAATGCGCTCTCCTCAAAGCACTTACCAAGACTTTAATTGCATGGGGCTCTGTTGGGTACTGAGGAAGTTACTCACACCCACCTCGCCCTTCAGTAAATTACAAGCTAATGTAGGCACTTTCTAGCACCTCACTTCACAGTCTCCGTAAAATGGGGGTGGCCTTGACTTAGCAGAACTCTTCCCACTTCTTTTCTCTCTTGCCATTTTTCTCTTATTCTCCTAATACCTCCTTAAGGCAGTTGAGTCACGTATCACTCTTCTATTTTTTAAAAGGATTCAAAGGGCCACTTCCACAGATGCCACCCTTGGCATGATGAAGGCATGCTTCATCAATGTAGGGCATTACAGGGTTTTTCAAAGTGCTCCCAGTAGAATATAACCTTCTAATGGTAGAGATTATTTGGTTTTGAAATTGCCTTCCTCATGCACACAGCAGACACTTCATTGATGATTGGTCAGTGAATTATTGGAACAGTAGGCTTTCTTCATGGGAGACATTCCTTCTTCCATGCTCATTCCTCAGTTTCTAACACACAGATCATGATTTCCATCACACATGAAGGTTTCGCTTTCTTACTGTCATCCTTCTTCTATTGTCTTTCTAAATAGTTCTTTGCATGTTGCTTCCCCCATTAGACTGTAAGCTCTTTGACGGTAGGCTCTTTTTGGCCTTTCTTTATATTCCCTATGATTGGGCCAGTGTCTGGCACAGAGTGGGTGTTTAATAACTCCTTATTGACTTTGAAGGAGATCATAGTAAGTTCTTCAAACTCTCCCACTGTGTCAGAAAAGTTTGAGCATGGGCTGTGTATCTGCCATCTGAGAATTGACCTATGTCAATTGAGCAACCATAGAATCCCAGCTTTTGAGTGAGGAAGGACCATCTAGTCCAGTACCCCAGTTTTATAGAGGACACAGCTGAGGCTCAGAGATTCTAAATGATTTACCTAAGGTCATACCAATAGTAAGGAATAGAAGTGGGATTTGAACCAAAGTTCTCTGACACTAGAGTCAATGCTCTTCGACTGTACCACAATGCCTACCTAGTTTATCCCCACATTACCTCATGGTGTCTTTGTTGTTGTTTAAGGACTGAGGAGATTTGACAATGTTTTCAGGTTTCAGAGAAGGTTGTCAATAGACAAATAGAAATCAAAAGTTATAAAAGAGATAAAATAAATGAACATTCCATCCCTAACACTGCTCAAAGACCATTTATTAAGTTACAAAGGCCTTAACATTTGCATCAGTGGAGAACCCATGTACCCAAATTACACATTTTTGAGGCATCAAGGTTTTCACCAACAATGAGCCTTGCTTCCCCAGATTGCAAACCTTCCATGCTGTAGAAGATGTATTCTGTCATTAAATGTTGAAATGAAATAGCTACCACTGGGTGAGAACTGGACAATGAACACTGGCCCAGTCTCTGTTTATGAACCTTACTAAACTTAATGAGGCTTTTCCTTTGGAGACGTTATCACTTCCCAAACTCAAATCTTTTTTTCATTGTTAGGATCTCACGGAATTTTTGCCTCCTAGGTAGAACCGTGGAGCAGGTAGGCACCATTAGTTTTTTGATATGATGAGTCATTGGAGCAGAGAGGCCCACCATTTTATATGCAGGGAGAGGGGCCAGTCTGGCCCTAGCAGGAATGCAAAATTAAGAGTTTCTAATTCTGCCCTAGTCCTGAGTGTGGCTCTCAACATGATGTATTCAGCTAGCGAATGAGGGCATGATGGGAATTGAAGGAAAGTCTCATATTCCACCTCAAAGAGTAGACTGAATTCAGTAATAATATTAATAACTTTTTGTATGCATTCATTCTTCTAGGTGCTAGACAGTTTGTGTGCGTATTCCTGGCATTTGGAATATTACTTGGCACATATTAATCACTTAATAAATTCTGTTTTACTCATTCATTCACTCATTTTCATTCAAGTGAATGAGAGCCAAGGAAGTGGAAGCGATGAAAACTTCCTTTTCTAGGAGTTTGGCTGGGAAAAGGAAGAGAAGACATGGGATGAGAGTTTGAGGCAATGGCAGTTGTCAAGTTTTGACAGCTGTTGCCATTGTTTTTGTTGTTGTTTAAGGACTGGGGAGATTTGAAAATGTTTGCAGGTTTCAGAGAAGGTGTCAATAGACAAATAGAAATCAAAAGTTATAAAAGAGATAAAATAAATGAAGAATCAAGATCAAGGAGCAGATGAATGAGTATGGAATCAAGGGCCTAGGTAGGTCTGGCTTTGGCAAGAAGTACCATGATACAGGAGCAAAGGAAGAGGGATTGGGGCATTGTGTGGAAGTTATCTGAGGTATAGAAATTGGCAGAAGAGGATTCTCCAAAAGGGTTATTTCAATTTTATCAGTGTATGAGTAGGATTGCATCCCTCCATCCATTAATATAATCAGAAACCTACCAGACATCTTGATGGAATAAATAAATCAACAGAAAGTATGAGAATTGTGAATACAGCATCCTCAGTCCATTTGAGATAACAACAGGATTTTGGTCCATCCTTTGAGGCATCTAGCTCTCTCTTGTTTGTTTTTAATGTAACCCAAGAGGTGTGACTTGATTTACTCAAGAAATCCTTCAACGACCAAAATCTTCATTGGAAACCGAGAGATACACTGAGGTCAGCCAGTCACCAGAGGAAAAGAAAGTTTCAGGAAACCTGAGCCCTTGGTACTGAGCAGAGTGCTAGCCATGTACTGCTATTCAAAGGTACCAAACCTCAGAGACCAGAAGAGAGCTCCACCTAAAGAGAACTTCATGAAGATCCGACAACGGCATTGTGAGCTTCCACCTTGCTACACGTAATTCTCTACATCTGTGTGTCCCTACTATTACACCTTCACTGTGTATCAACTCTCCCCATGGACACTGTTTTTGTAGAAAATTGTGCCCCTGGTTTTAAGGGAATGTTTTATATCAACTATTATTGCCATGCCAGCTTAATATCTTTCCAAAAGTTTGTTGAGGCTACTGTCTTATTGTTAATGGGAATCACACTGGTGGGGGCTTGTGAACCACAGTATACGAAACAAAGCACCTCAGTTTCCTGAAGCTCGTAGAACCCTTGTCCTATGGGGACCCAACCAACCAACCAAGTCCTGTGAGTAAGATCTGGACAAGCAACTGCAGAAGAGGTTTTACTTCAGTAAAGTGGGAGGCAAACTCCCCTTCCAAGAGGGAGTGGCGGTGACTGTGGCTTGAAAATAAAAGAAAGGGTTTGAAACACTCAGTAGGGAGCATAAGGACTAAGTTAATCACAGAAGAGTGAAAAGGTTGCCACTCAGCAGTTTGGCCCTGTTGACATTACACAGGATAAATTTGTAGTGGACCTGGTCAATATGGATGTCTAACTATCTCCAGCATAATTCATGAGCTTTGTTAGTAAGAATAGAGAAGGTTGATGGTGGGCATAGTCCAGAGATTAATGGCCTTAGGAAAATGGGGCATGGGATTCTGTGGCAGTGTATAGTATGAAGTTGAACCGCAAACTATAGCATCAAGAGTGTGAAGGCAGGCAAATGAGGACAGGGAAGGGATGATAAACCAAGATATTGGGGGGGAGTTGAGTGTTAGCTGGTTGGAGTGTTGAGTATGAGACCTATGTGTAATGCCATGGAATACAAGGAAGAATAGGAAGTCCTTCTGGGACCAGTCCAGGAGGTGAAAAGAAAATGTTTTTGCTGCCATGTGTCAGCACATGTAATAGGTAGTGAGATAATTTACCCTGAGAAAAATAGTAATATTTCAAGCATTATGAAAGAATAACCCTCAAGGAGATGGTGAGGGGCAGTTTTCTTAGCTGCATTTTTGTGGTATCTTAGGGATATCACATATCCTGGCTTCAGGTCTCCTTATTGATCACATAGTTCTTTGTTGATTGAATAAACTACAATCTCCAAAGACTCAAATTCTCTCCTTAATTCAAGACTGGGCTACCAAAGGGCTTAGGAGAATTTCTTTCGATAGATTCAAATGGGATTTTATCTAAGCCAACA
This sequence comes from Petaurus breviceps papuanus, assembly GCF_028583685.1. Classification (NCBI taxonomy): domain Eukaryota; kingdom Metazoa; phylum Chordata; class Mammalia; order Diprotodontia; family Petauridae; genus Petaurus; species Petaurus breviceps. The sequence goes on from NW_027186352.1 coordinate 23,961,641, forward strand.
ATGAACTTCTTTAACAGAGATGTATGATCCTACAGATAGATTACAATTTAATTCCTATTATTTTCAATGTCTTCCAAACATTCTCTTTACTGCCCCCCTCCCCCAACACAAGCCAAATAAAAATGAAGAATAATATTGTTGACTGTCACAACATGGCCACATCTGTCTTTAGGAAGGGAGAATTTTATTCCCCAGACATTCTACTGAGCCTTTGAGTCATTCTCACTTACAAGACTGATCTATTTAGAAGAAAGGTCAGCCTATTATAGAATCTCAGCATTTCCTTCTTTCAACTCCCTCTTTTAAAAAAAACAACAGCAGCTTCTCTACTGAACAACATTAGACTGGCTGCCTTTATGAGTTGTCCTTCTGGGGTCCAACTTGCTAGGTCACAGCAGTGACCTAAGGTAATGCCCTGACCTGCCACAGAGGAGCATAAAAAGATTCCTAATGGGGGCCACTTTTTCCTGATTGCATTTGTATGTCTTGGGGGTAGGTAGGAGTGGAAGATGTGGAAAAGGAAGAAGGGAGTGCAAGGACAGGACCAGCTGGCTCACCACACCTACCCTGGGAAACTGGGCCAGTTGGCCCACGGAAGCTGAGCCTGTTCTGATTGTCCACCCTTAAGGGAGGACATGGTCACCTCCCATGAACCACTGCCTGCCCTGAGCCAGCTGCTTGCCTATCTGCCCCAGCATCTGCTCTACTCCCTCACAGCTTGACTCCAGGATTCCTCAGAATTCCCCAGTCCTGGTGGGTGGGATGTCTTTCTCCCATTTCCTTCTACGAATGCCTTTTTGCCACCCCTCCCCTACTTCATGCTGACTCCCAGAGCTTAGCTGATTCATAAGGACTTCAGGACACTCCCATTCCCCAAAGGAACTCCAGCCTTGTTCCCCAAACCTCAGTTTCCAGAGTTCCTTTATTTACAAGAGATCCAGTCCAAGGCAGTCCTCAATGACTTAGTTTCATTTCCATCCTTCCACAAGAAACCTTCCCCGATTCCTCCAGATACCAGTCTTTATCCATAACTCCAATATTATCTGTCACCCCTCCCCACCACAGACTGGAAGCATCTTGTGGGCAGGAGCTGCTTTCATTTTGTTAGTACAATGTCTGATACAAAATAAATACCTTAAATAAATTAATCTCGATTGATTGATTAATGAGGTAAAAAATGTTAAGGATATGTATGGCATGGGGGTGGAGGAGCGTGGGCAAGGAAGCCAGGGATGATGAATTAGCTGGCCCATTTGCTTTTTACTTTCTAATGGAGTCTAGTGTGAAAGTACTTTTATCACTGTCTGTGACAGAGGTAAAACACTTTTGAGGGCATTGTGGGATTGGTTGTCAAGGTATAAGAAAGAAAGAAACCAAAATCTCAGGAAAAACCTCAGTCCTTATTAATGCTAACAAATAAATAAAATGTGAGAGTACATCATTAATTACTGACCCATCTACACATTTACACCTGTAAATTTTTTTATGATATTGCATCAAGGATATTCTTAACCAGGAGGGAAAAAAAACAGGCTTAAACTGAAGCAGACCTATGATCACAAATTTCCTGAAAATATGGGGAATGTAAGATGTTACCGCGTTTACAATTTGCCATATAAAAAAGAATTGTATTTAGTAGCTCTAAATGCTACCTTGCAGATTTGATTCCAAAGAGGGGTGGCTTAGACATGTCAAAATCACACACATAGTTCCTGGAAAGATGTAACACAGTGGTAATTTTCTTCAGTGACCCTCTGATTATCAATACCAAGCAAGGCATTAGACAGGAAGATGCTCACTTGCCCTAAATATTTGCTACTATAATTGGGGAGACCCACCTACAGACTCTAAATCTGAAAGGGATTGCCTGGGATGATTAACCTCTCTTTGTCGCAGCCTATTATTCCTTACCTGCCCTATGGTAGCCTATGTGCCCTCCTCCCCTTATCAGAATAATGTTTTTATTTGTTTGTTTGTTTTTTGGAGCAGGGAAGACAAGGCAATTGGGGTTAAGCTACTTGCCCAAGGTCACACAGCTAGTAAGTGTCAAGTGTCTGAGATCAAATTTGAACTCAGGTCCTCCTGACTCCAGGGACAGTGTTCTATTCACTGTGCCATCTAGCCACCCCAGAATAATGCTTTTAAATGTGTAAAGTAAAATTCAAAGAATCACAAAGAAAGTCAAAGGTGAGTGGGAGTATACAAGTTCATAGATCCCTTGGAGATCCATCAATGGAGTTTTTATGTGAATGTCCAGATATTCTGCTCCATCCCCTTTGTTCTGGCCTCATTTTCCTGCCATCAAACACTTGTTGCCATAATTAACCAGTTCAACAACACCAGACTTTTGGGTAGAGGCATGTGTGGGCATGAGAAGACTATCACACATCATAAGTGAGGAACTATGTAGGAGAAGGGGTAGAAAGGATGCCATTAAGGATATAAATGCATGATCAAGAAAATGCCTCCTATAAAATGGAAATGAGGGATGATCATTAAATACCCTCTGTTCTCCAATGGTATCCCCATTCTATGAGAGTACATGGAAGCCTGCTAGTATACTAGCACAAATACCCTTTGTCAATCCACTAAGAGGATGTGTTCTACAGTTGACCACATTGATAGAATCCCAAAATTGACTGAAAGATGTTCGGAACACAAAGTGCCATTGTACTGTTTGTTGAGCATAAAAAAGACATGCCATTTGACAGAACAAATGTCACCTTTGCAAGCTGTTCTCCAACAATGTCTCTCAACAAATGTCAAAATGCTACAATTACACATTCCTTGAAAGATGTATGTAACCCATTTAAGCTCTGGGTGTTCTTAACCCAACTCCCCTTCTCTCAGATCATTCTAGAGACCAAGAGTCTTTTTTCCTGCCAGCATTCTAGGGGTACCTCTGAGGAGTCAGGGATGATTCCCTGATACCATTGGCTCAATCCCCCACTAGAGTGTTTCTCCCCAATGCTATCAGTTAAGAATCATTTTAGTCAGCTAGAAAGGGAACTTCCTAAAAAGGTACAGGAAGAACAGTTGATACAAAATGTCCTTCTCAAATGTCTGTGGCACACTCTCCCATAAGTACATATAGAGTCCTGGGGAAAGTAGGCTCAAGCTTTAAGAAATCCTTTTTCCCATTCATGGGGTGCTCAAGAAGTTCCCCTTAGGCATGGTGAATCTGTGTCCTGTCTGTCCTTAGCTCCCAATGAAGACGCTGCTTCCGTCACTGCTGTCCCAAGGAGAAGAAGAATCAAAAAGAAAAAAAGAGAGTATTGGAAGGATTGGAAATCTCCTCTTTCTTCAGGGATTGTATAGGTCAGAATAAAGATACATCATCTAGATGTCTTTCCCACTAATCACTAGACCCTCATGGTTTTTGATTGAAATACTCCCTCTTTCTCATAAGTAGATCTGTTTCATCCACCTTTTCTCCAAACAACAGAACAGTGCTTCAGGTCAAGAAGGAGAGGAAAATAGCCTGCATTTTGTGGTTTCTCAATTACTTTGTCTTTACAATCATGGGAGTGGTTCTGAAAATTACACCTCTAATTTCCTGGTGTGCAGCTAGGTGGCACAGTGGATAGTGATTCAGGCCTAGAGTCAGGGAGAACAGAGTTCAAATCTGAACTCAGAAACTAGTTGTGTGACCCTAGACAAGTCACTTGACCTTATTTGCCTCCGTTTCCTCTTCTGTCAAATGAGCTGGAGAAGTTTCGAAATGGCAAACCACAACCATGCCAGTACCTTTGCCAAGAAAACTCTAAATGGAGTTATGAAGAGTTATACACAAGAGAAATGACTGAACAACAACAAAATTATCTGGTAGAGATTATTTATCAGAAAGAATAGAACATTTCATTTTCTAAAACACAGGTCTGTGCTAAATATTTCTCTAACATGTGAAATGCAGGCACAGATGATAGCGTGTCTGTAAGGTCCTTATTGTGTGCCATACAGGCACTAGGAATGGGAACGTGAGCAATCCCACAGTTCCTACCCTCAGGGAGTTTACATTCTAATGAAGGGAGAGAGTCCATAAAGGGGACCTGGAAAGACTGAGGGGGTAGTGGTGTATATCTGCGCTGCCATGACTGGAGATGTCCAGGGGTAACAGCGAGGCCTAGAACACCAAGATAAGGCCCAAACTGGTAATTCCAGGGGCGGAATCCAAATTTCCAGTGCCATTCTGTAGCCTGGAGGGCTGTGAACTTTAGCCAGCTTTCATATGGCTCTTTAAGCTTTCCAGAGAGATTCATTTCCTTCATGTCATTTGATCCTCACAATAATCCCATAGAGTAAGTGCTGCTTTCATTCCTCATTTTACAGATAAACAGAGGCTGAGAATGTCTAGGTGACTTGTCTGGGGTCACGCAGTGCAAAAGCATCAGCCGTGGGTTTTGAACCCAAGACGCAAAATTGCAGGATAGTAGATTTGGATACAAGGGACTTGCCCAGAGACCCAGAGTGGTTAAGTGAGGTTCCACCCTGTGATTTGAGCACCAGTCTTTCTGATGCCAAGCTGAGTACCACGCTCTCCTCAAGGGTGAGAGAAGCATTCTGTCTGAAATGCCACCACACTGCCCTCTTCAAAGAGAGAGAGCAATCGTTCCCAAAGTAAGAATCTTTTTTTTTGGTGGGGGGAGTCTCATCAATAACATCATACTTGAGCAGGGGAGGGAAAAAAAGGCTTCCAAACTTCCTTTAACAAACCTCTCCCATTAGGAGCAGCTGATACCTAAGAGAGGCTGGGGGACCAGGACCAGGACCAGGACCGCTATCCTGCTCCAAACAAGCAGGAGGGTAAGGATCAATTACCAGGGTGGCCTATGGCCCAGATCGAGCTGGAGACCAATTTGTGAGTGTGAAATCTGGGGCTGAGCAGCTTTCCTCCTCCTGACAAAAGCAGAGTAAAGGATTCTAGGGGCACAGATTTAATGTGCTCATGCACCTTTCCTGGGCTGTGAGAGTCCAGCCCTAGATTTCTAAAAATACCAAATGGAATCTCTTTCTGCCTTCATTTGAATAATGTGATGCCTTTTTATTTATTGTTTCCGAGCAATGAACTCGGCCTAGCCCTGCAAGTTCTAGCCATGTCTAATGATTGTTCGATAAATATTTATAAATCAGATGCTATCTCTCCTTTCCCCAACTCTGGCCATACATTATCTGGAGTCCTGGCCTTACTGCTCTGGCAGTACCTTGAACGCTTGGCAGGACCCAGAGGCCTTATGGAGTTTGACATCTTCCTTTGATTCCCTTTCCTTTGCTTTGGGAGCCTTTGCTAAGAAGCTTCAATCCAAGGATTTAAAGGCAGTCTCCTGCAGGGGCTGCATTGTTCTCGTCTGCAGAGGACAGGCTGAAGCCCGAGATTTATGTTCCTTCTGAAAAAAAAAAAAAGCTGGTTTAGCTAATTCATGTATCAATGGAAAAAAACTCTGATCTGATCTGTCTAGAAAACTGTCCTTTTGTCCATCGTCAATTTTTTATTTTCCTTTGATTTCATCAGCATAGGGGACTCTGCAGGAAGACAGTCCTTCTCCTGGAGTGCACCAGCAACTGTCTCTAAGTTAGAGACATAGAGAATATCCGAGGCCTAGAGGTTAAGTGATTTGCCCAAGGTCACACAGCTAAAGTATGTCAAAGGCAGGACTTCCTCTTAGGTTCTTCCTGCCTGTGGGGCCAGTCCCACAAAATTGTCCTGTAGCAATAACCATAATGCCTTTCCCTCCTCAATACTAAAAGGGGATAAATATGGAAAGAAGATGGGGAATAAAAGCAAACTGGAATGGGTTCTGTGGAGATGGATAGTGCATTCCTCCTCATTAGAGGTCTCTAAGCAGAAGTTTGACAAAGGACCACTTGTTGCTTCAAGTCAATTCAACAACTGCCCTTATAGGAGCAGCCTTGACCTCGTGACTCACCTCCTTTCCAGTTCATTCTCCAGTTGGCTTCATCTCCACATTGGCTTCCTTGCACCCCTACCAGCACCCTTCTTCTCCTCTCCCCCTCACATTTGCCCCTCTCACTCCTCTTCTGAGTTTTGTTTTCATTGTAAATCTAAATGTAAACTTCATTATTGTATTATTTCTTTATTCTTTATGTAAACTCTATGAGAACAGAGACAGCCTTGTTTTCTTGTTAGTGTATCTCTACCACTTCCCACCGTGTCTGGCATATAGTAAGTGCTTAATAGATGCAGGCTACGGTGTTAGAAGCAGATTATCTATCTGTCTGTCTATTGGTGGATCAATCAATCATTTATTAAGATTCTGAGTCCCAGGCAAAGCAGTAAGTAGGTCTTTGGGCTAGAAAGATCAAAGCAAACAAAATCCCATCTGTCTGCAGGAAACTTACATGAGTAAATACAAAGGAAATACAGCCATTTTTGAGCTGGAAGGAAAAACCCTAAAAGCCAGGAGATCAGTAAAAGCCTCTGAAGGAGGCTGAAGTTTGATCTAGGGCACTTGAGATAAATTTTCTAAGTGTCACAGGTAGGGAGGGTATTCCTGATGTGACCACACCTACGCAAAGACACTGAGAGGGAAATAAAATGATGCATTATGGGAAATCCTTTTCTGTGAATCAGTTGGACTAGAAGGCATCCACTGGGGTTCAGTCCCTGGCTGAAGTCCCTTCCTTCAGAACCTGCAGGTCTATAAAGTGAAGGAGTTGAACTGGAGAATCAGTGAGGTACCTTCCAGGTCTAGATGGAAGGTCCTAAATGGCATATGAAGATTTTTCTGACTTGGAGATTCTGTGAATGACAGAACCAACAATGGCTTGTGTTTTGTTCTTGGAAAGATGGCCGTGGATTTTCTGACAACCAATGCCTCTCCCTCCCTGGAGTTTGGAAAACTTCCCTCATGACCAGTTTATACTAAAAATGGTGCCAGACTAATTAGATTAAATTAACTTGCCCCAGACACTTTATCACAGGTTGATCTCATTTTTATTCTGAACAACTAATCACCAGAGGGGCTAATCATGAAAGAAATGCTTGTCCCTTTCCTAACACAGGGTTTTCCACTGAACTCCACCTGATTCTAATGGGACAAGCAGCAAGGACGAGTCATAAAACAGAGAAGTGAGACAGCGATGTCCTTCAGCAAGATCACCTCCATGTCCCCATCTCAGCCATGGCTCTTCAAGAATTCCTGCAGGCATGTATGATCTCACACCAGGTTGCTTAATTAGGATAGAAGTGGGCTGCAAGAGAGTAAGGGCCAGTAGGCTTAGTGGTGCTGAATCTCCAGGTTCAGGCAGAGAAGCTAAAGAAAGAGCTTCCTTGTCTACTTTGGACAGAGAGAGCAATGTCATCTGGTCTGCCTGATGATGTGGCCAGTCCGCTGAAGGGCTTGTCCCTCCCTGGAACCACAAGGAGGCCTTAGGGAGATGAGTTAAATCTTTCCAGTTGTATGGCATATCATGGTGCTTGTGGTGGTGTTTGCTGTGCTTGTTGCTGGGTGCTGGATGGTGCTGTTCATTGGACTTAAGACCTGAAAAAAGAAACGACCAAAACAGATTAATTCATGGAAGGCATTGATGCAGGAGGTGAGAGCTCAGGTAATGTGGACTCTATCTGGTGTTCCAATGCTGAATTTGCCTTTTCTGCTCTCTCACTCTCTGACTCATTTTCATTTTTGATAAATAAAGGGGATTGGCTAAATACATGTATTATAGACCTCATTTTGGATCCCTAGAAAAAAAAAATCAAGTATCTGACCTAACTGCCCCACTAGAATGGCTAGCCTTTATTATTCTGACAAGCCAGTGCAACCTAAGGGAACTGTCCACATGAGGCCGCCATCTGAGAGCAAAGGTTGGAGAGGCAGGCTGAGGCAAGCAAGCAGTCAGCTCCTGGCTTCTCCCTGTGTATTGTTTCCTGCTCTGGTATTGACCACCTGAGTGTTGAACATGGAGTTATTGGAAATGGTTTAATAACAACACCTACCTCCCAGGATTGCTGTGAAGATGAAATGAAAAAAAAATATTAATAAGGTATTTAGCACACTGCCTTTTTTCCAGCAAAACATTTTGTTTATTTTTTGTTTCATTAATATCTTTTGAGTTTACTTTACATTTGTTTCTTTTCCCTGAAGTATAATTTTATAGTGTTTTGTTTTTCTGATTAACAAGCATTATTTTCTCCCCTCTCCCACGGAATGATTTCTAAAAACCCTGATAACAAATATGTACAGCTTAACAAAACAAGTTCCCATGTGGGGCCTTTCCAAAAATGTGTATCTTTCTGCATATGTGAAGCTGTTTGGGAGTCTTACGAAGCATGGCAGAAATGCCAGTGTTATGACTCTTTTGAGCTGTGATCCTATACCCACCAACATGTACACATGTAGAATGATTTAGCAACACGTGCAGTTTGACTCTGTGGCAGACTGGACTATCCAAGGACCATCAAAGCTACAATCCAGGAGAATCTGGGCCAGGAGAGTCCCAGGTCATGGCATTTGCACTCACAGCAATTCTTGTCAACTTTCTACTGAATCAGTTGAGTTGGGATCTTGGGTGACGAAGAGGGACCATGCCATCAAAATGAAATGTCTATAAAGTGCCTAGAATGTGCACTCTGGGTTTGTTGCTGGCTCATGACCCTTACAAACACCCCAAAGTAATATATGGAGAATTGGAGAACCCCCCCAGTCATACTAAAAGATAGGATAGGTGGAAGTTGAAAGAGGCTGATTCAATCTTGATAGAAGGGAAAGCTTCCTACCAAGGAAAGCTGCCCCACAGTGGAGCAGACTGTCTAGAGAGGGACTGGGTTCCCCTCATAGTATGTCTTCAGCTAAAGCCTGACTGAACTCTATGCTGGCATATGATAGAGTACATTCTTGTAATATACTTGTGGTCTGGATTAGAAGCCTTCTGAAGTCTCTTATACTTCAGAAGTTCAACAAATGAATATGCTAAGAAATCTGGGTGTATTTAAAAAAAAATCAGTGACCTTCTTATGATCTTGCTTAGCACAAAGCCCAGTACATAGAAGGCACTTAATAAATGCTTATTGGTTGGTTATTGATTGATTGATTGATTTAGTTCCAATGGGCTATGGAGGTCATCCAGTCAATATATGCCCTGTATTCTCATACCTCTCTGCATCTGTTCAAAATTCTCTGCCTATCATGAAATTCTTCCCTCTTTTTATCCATCTGCTGAATTCCTATCTATCCTTTAAAACCCAACATAAATGATTAATTCCTAGACTTAAACACTATGCCCTCCTTCCATATCTACATGCTATACAACTCATACCTGAGGAATCTTATTCACCAATTCTATCCCCTAACTTGAACCATATTAGCTAACTATCACCCTAACCTCAGACCTTATATAATATTGTGTTTTGTGCTTCAGTAGTATACTTAACGTTGCTTACAAGATGTCCTTGGAGAGGCAGATTGGTATAGTGACTCGCAAAGCAACCTCAAAGACAAGAAAATATGGCTTCAAATCCTGACTCTGACAAATACTGTCTGTGTGACCTTGAACAAATCTCCTAAACTATGTTCTTGGTAACTCACTAAAATTAAAAAAAAATGCAGAAAAAAGTGATACTTTGAATTGATAGGGGAATTTCCTCAACTGGAAATTGTCTATATGAAAGCAGAAGTTCAGTCCCTATGCTTATAATCCCAGGTATGCAATCATTTATTTGGTCCCTACAATAACCCTGTGAGGTAGGTGCTATGGATCTTATTATTATTCCCATATTATATATCCAGAAACTAAGGGTCTGCGGGTTGAGTAACTTCTCATATTCACACCAATAGTGAGTGTTAGAGACAGGATTAGCAGCAGGGTCTCTCCTCACCTAGTTCTAATGTCAGTGCTGTTCCCTCTACCCTCTGCTTTGTTGTCTTCATACCCACCAGGATACAGGGATGCCTGCAGTCTAGGCTATTACTTGCTCGAGAAAATATCACTAAATTGATGAGCCCCTTGGGTTCTGAGATCAACAGTGGCCAAGGTCTTGAGCTTTTTTTCTTTACTCTCATATCTACCCTCAGTGCCTATCACAGTATCCAATACATGGTTGACATTCTATTAGCACTATAGAATTGAATTGGGGAAAGGATAGTCCTGAACTAGTGGAATCAGTATTAGAGCACTTTGCCATAAGAAAGGATGAGCAGGAGGGTTTCCGAAAAACCTGGGAAGACTTGAATGAACTGATGCTGAGCGAAGTGGGCAGAACCAGAACATGGTACATAGGAATGGCAACATTGTACAATAATCAACTGTGATTGACTTAGCTGTTCTCAGCAATATCATTATTATAGGCAATTACAAAGGACTTATGGTGAAAAATGCTATTCCTCCTCTAGAGAAAGAACTGATGAAGTCTGAATGCAGATCAAAGCATACTAATTTTCACTTGCTTTATTTTTCTCGGTTGTTGTTTAAGTTGGGTTTTTTCTTGGAGGGTCCATTTTTTCTTCCATAACCTGGATAATGTGGAAATATGTTTTGTATGAATGCATATGTAAGATCTTTATCTAATTGCTTGTCTTCTTAAGAAGGGCAAAGGGGAAGGAAGGAGAGAATTTGGAACTTAAAATTAAGAAATAAAGCAAATGCTAAAATTTGTTTTTACATGTAATTAACAAAACATAACATTTTAAAAAATAGAGTAAATAAAAAATAAATTTAGCTTTATTGCTTTCAAATATATGCTATAATTTAAATTCGAATAATGAAGTGACACCTAGAAAAAGACATTAGTCAGTCAATAAGCATTTTTTAAGAGCATGCCATTGCCAGGCACTCTGCAAAGCAATCCTTAGGGGACTGGTTTCAATGGATGAATAAGAATACTTTTATAATCAGCATAGCAATTGTTTTACATAAATGGAGGCTTTTTAAAAAAAATGACTGAAACAGTCATTTTGGGAACTGTTGGAAAACTTTTCTCCTTTAAAAGTTTTAGGTGATTAATTTGCACTATTCATGAAGAAAGCTTTTTACTAAGTTGAAGAAAACTCAGAATTACCCAACTGCTCAAAAATAACACATATTTTAATTTAGTGGAAACCAAAATAAAATATGTATTTATATAATATATAGATATAGGTACACACATGCATATGCATACATATCTGTATGTGTATAGATGTATATATACATACATAGGTTTGTGTGTATACGAACACACACACTCGTGGCAAGTTGGATCAGGGACATAAAGTGAGGGACGTTTGGTCTACCCTCCCTGATGTTACAGACAACAGCAGCAGAAATTGAGCCACTCCCTCAGGGTCACATAACCTATTAAAGACTTATCAGAGCCAGAATTAGGTACAGCCTAATAATTTTAACCAGTTATGCTCATTTTTAAAAGTTAAAAAAGGCCAGAGACAACAGATCATGCCCCAATAGTGTCTTTTTTTAAGTTTTCTTTTTTCATCAGAAGTCTCGTCTAGCTAATTGGAACAGTTTTTCACTAATGAACCAATCAAGATCATTAAAAGCACAGCACAATTTCCCAAATTCTATCCAGTTCATTTTCTTCCTCCTGTTCAATTCTGAGCCTAGCTCACTAACCACCTGCAGTGTCTAGCCAAGATATATGTACTTCTGTACTAATTTAATGGACTGGCCAACAAACTGCATGTCATAGTCTGGGAATGAGGCATTTTTCATCCATTTAGTTTTTTCTATATGAAGTGTTAGGTGCTCTTTTGAGTAATCATGGATCTCATTGAGGGGGCCCTGTGACATTTCGGAGCTTAATGTGGTTACTATAATGTCATCTACAAACAGAAGTAATAGCCAGAAAAAGCCTTTAATAGAAGACAGTGAATGGCTGGATGAAGGGAGGAAGGAAGTAATATCATGGCACTTCTTACATGCTAAATACTAGGAGCATAAAAACATGACAATCCCTGCCCTCAAGGAGCTTATAATCTGAGGTAAGGGTTGTGATAGTAATGGCAATTAAAGATTCCCCTGTATTGGCTTGGTTTTCAAATTGATTGTGTTAAAACCCAGAGTTTGTTAATCCCACCTGTGGGATGGGCTTGTTGATGTGAAAAGAAAGTCCTGAACTGGGAGGAGCTGGTGATGTAGATTTGGAGAGACACAAGAGAGAGGCGGAAGATTTTTTTTGGAAGCAGCAGCTCGTGGAGAGAGAGAGGCTAAGAGAATTGCTGGTGGCCGCTTTGAATTGCCCTGGACTTTTGAGACCTGCCCCCTGAGCTGCCGAGGACTGAGGAGACATGGCTATTTTGCTGGTACTTTGTCTGTCTGTTTTGATGTTGTTTTGCCAGATTTGTCCACTGGTGAAAGACAGTGCTGTTGTTGCAGGGGTCTGGAGACTGTCCTGCAGACAGAGTGAATACTGTCCACTGGTGAAGGACAGTGCTGTTGTTGCAGGGGTCTGGAGACTGTCCTGCAGACAGAGTGAATACTGTCCACTGGTGAAGGACAGTGCTGTTGTTGCAGGGGTCTGGGAGCCTTTCTGTTGGTTCAGAAGCCCTGAAGAAGGATTTTCTTGTTGTATGTTTATAGAAATCCTGGGAGAGGGCTTTGCTAATGTGTTCAGGGGTTCTAGGACTGTTCTACAGACAGAGGATAAATTCATGAAGGGACTGGCAATGTATCTTGTGGCTTTGCTAAGCCTTGTCTCCCCAGGAACTAAGATTGCTGAGAACTTGCCTCGTGTCAAGATGAAGAAAAGAGCTCCATTTGGGTAGTAAGTGCTGTGTTTAAACTTGATGTAACTCTGGGGTAGATTCAATTGTGATCCAGGGGTGGGGAACTTTTGACCTTATTGTGCTCTGTGATTGACAAATGAAGGTACTTTACCTATGTTTGGAAACTAATCTCCATTTGAGAAGAGGGGCTTTGTGGTGGACTTAATTAAGGTATAGCCTAGGGGTGGAGAAGTATTTAGAACAGAGACTTTGTAATTGATTGAATGATTGGAAGGTCCTGGGGTGGGGTAGTACTTTGAGATTATTTAATCACCCTTAGTAAATGCTGTATTTTGAATGATGTCATGTTTTGATCTTCTCTGTTCTTGGTTTGTCACTGAATAAAATAGAGAGCACCTATGCTGGTATTTTGAACCTGGGAAGTTGCCCTTCTTTGGCATTACATTACAAGGGTGCACAGCAAAAGTAGAGGAGAGTGGTGCCTAGGGAGTAATACTTTGACTCAACCAATTACATGGATGGTACCTGGGCTGTACAGTGATGGATTGATATATTCTTTCTAATAGCTATAATAGTATTGATTTAGTAAAGGTTCCAGAACTAGAAAATCTAGGGTATCAGAAAGAAGAGAAGGGTAGAGGGCATGGATATGGCAGCAATGTAGATGGGAAGAAGCTGGCCAGGAAGTAAGATGAAACATGACTGAAGCTGGTCTAGATAGAGTAGGCCATAGGGGTCACACAACAATGAAGAGATCAAGGGCCTCAGAGCAAACATTCTAGAACCGAAAGGATTAAGTCTCCTAGAGCATATTGTCTGGTTCAGCCTGCAAAAAGTCTTACAAAACAAAAGCACAGAGCCATTTAAATTATTTTTTATTGAATATTTTGCTATTATATGACCTATGTGCTATCTACTTACCTCTGTCTCAACCCCAACCAAAAAGCCAACCCACAAAGCAAATGATAAAAAAGAGAAGTGAAAAATACTTTGGAAAACTAACCATCAAAATGTGAGCAAAATTCCACACCCAAAGAAAGGGAAGAAGGCACAGAAAGAAGTAACAAATGTATATGGAGAAATATTTGGACCACACCCTAAGAGGGTGAGCTTCCCCCCTCACACTCTCCCCAAGCACAAACACCTCTAGTCCCTGCCACCATTTGCCCCAGATTCAGAACGTCACTAATTACAGCTCTGGTGGTAGACCTGTATGACCTCAAAGGGCCCTTCCAGCTCTAAATCTCATGATCCTTAATAGCCTTAATAGTCCAATGTCTGAATCACATGCCAGGTCTGAATTGAAGATTACGTATTAGCCTGCACAGGTATAAATATGCATGTGTTTGCTTATAGGAATATGGAGCCTTGGTAAATTTCTTTGGGTTGGTGCCCTGAGTCAGGCCGCCAATGGGGATGATTTATTATCCTCTGGCGATGTTGCTTTTTCTGGGTACCATGCAACAGAGGAAGATTAACAGAGAAGACTGGACCAGTTGACAGCATAATTACACATACAACTTTTAATGTTGTTTTCTGTGTATCAAAAAAAAAAGGCTATATCGAAATTTAAAGGGAGATAAATATTTTAAATTTAGAATCAGAGAGCATTTTCTGCCAATGTAGGAAGAATAAAAGAAGGTCAATAATATGCCATGGACACTTGCTTTAAGTCATTATGTGACTTTAGATGTATAAGATAAACAAACCATATCCCAACTCAGAGCCTGGGTGTGCCTGCATCACCACATGTCCCTAAGAGGGATGAAGGATATAGCCAGAGGCATCTGTGAACAAGGGGCTGGAACTTCTTTTGGGGAATGAGTTGCAGGTTTGGCTTGGACTCATGTGACTTATTAAAATCTGACTTTTAAACATAACCCTTGAATTTCTATAGGCAAGTCATTTTCCTCAATTTATTTTATTAGATTCATCACTTTTATTAGGCATGAGGGGAAAGCTGGGGATGTCTGTCTTAGGCTCTTGTCTCTGTACCCATCCCATCTCTTCCTTCCAATTATCAGTATATTCTCCTGCCAACCCCAAACAAACAAAATGAAACAGAACAAAGAAAAAAATCTTGGAAGCCTAAAATTTGACATCTAGCTGGATCACACAAACAGGTTTCTCTTCTGCTTACCACCACCCCACCCTCAATTATAGTCTTCAAGGTCCCTGTAGACTCTTGGCTCTTGTCATCTACACTGCATATCAACAGCCCTCCATCTACCATGCAGTCATACTCTCCTTTAGGTATGGTCTCCCAATATTATAAGGTAAACTCCTTGAGAACAGGGACTGTCTTGCATTTCAGTTTGTTTCTTCTGAGATTAGTACAGTGCTTGGTAAACAGTAAGTGTTTAATCAATGCTTTTTCATTCTCTTCCTCCCTCCATCTCTTAAAACCCTAAAATTCTTTCATATAAAAATTATCCCTTGACTTGGAAAATGAGAAAACCAAAGGATGATATTTAAAGCATCTGTTGTATGACAAAGTGTTAGCATGCCGTATAGAAATATCTTGCCTGAGAATTAGGAAGACCTGGGTTCGAATTCTACTCCTGACATGTTACTGGCTGCATTAGGGGGACATGTTACTTGACACCTTAGGGTCCCAGACAGTTTCAAGGGTATAATTTCAGAGCAGGAGATTTTCTGCAGTTATAAAGTTTACTTATCTGGGGGCAGGGACTCCTAAGGAAAGCAGGAATTATTTTATGCTTTCTTTACATTTGTACTTGGCACATAGTAGGTAATACTTGCTGATATCAATTGGTGAAATCACAAATCCGGATTCTGTGTGTGTATGTGTGTGTACGTGTGTAGATGTATGCCAGGTCCTCAGTTATACTAAGAAAATAAGGACAAAATGACAACAATTTCTGTCCTCCAGGAACTTACTGGGATCAATGGAGAAACCAATTCTCTAGTTGTATCAAAAGAGATCACTTTGAGTTCTTCTCCCAACACTAAGAGTATACAAATTCATGGTTAATTAAGCAACTATAATAGGCTATGTTTGGAAGGCAAGGATCCTACAGCACTGCTTATCTCAGGCTAGGGTAATTTCTTGAATCACACTTCCTTATTTATCCCCCAGCACTCGTGCGCACACACACACACACACACACAGTCCTTCTGTAATTCACAAGAGAGAAGCCAAGAGCATGACAAAACTACCACCAGTCCCTATGAGAAACCAGCAGGAAGAATAAAGATTAATTTCATCATTAGTATTCAGATTTAACTACACATTTTTATTGTTCTGGGAGTCATACTGATTTCCCCATTTTAGTTTGTGCTTTTCTTTACAAATTTTTGGCTGTTTTTTGGGAGGGTGGGATGGGAGGTAATGCTGTGAGTCCAAGTCTCATGGCATCAAAGAAAAAATCCAAAAGTCCTCCTTTGATCTTTGTTAGTTAGCAAATCAATAGATTCCCTACAGATAGTGAGTGTAGAAATAGTATCGTTACTTGTACCAGGAAAATAAAAAGATAGAGGGCAGGTACTTTAATAGACCTGAGATGATAATAGTAACAATAATAATAATAGGCATATCTCTGTTTTCAGATAACATGGTGGTACACTTAGATCCTAGAGAATCAACGAAATAATTACTAGAAATAATTAACAACTTTAGCAAAGTCACAGGATATAATACAAACCCAAATAAAGCATCAGTCTTTCTATATATTACCAAGAAAGCCCAGTAGCAAAAGATAGAAAGAGAAATTCCATTTAAAAAAATAACTGTAGGGGCGGCTAAGTGGTGCAGTAAGTAGAGCACTGGCCCTGGAGTCAGGAGGACCTGAGTTCAAATGCGGCCTCAGACCCTTAACACAAAAACTAGCCATGTGACCTTGGGCAAGTTACTTAACCCCAATTGCCCTCCAAAAAGCAAAAAAATAAAATAATCATAGACAACATAATATATTTAGGAGTCTATTTGCCAAGACAAACCTAAGGACTATGTGAAAACAATTATAAAAAGCTTTTCATAAAAATAAAATCACATCTAAACAATTGGGAAAATGTCAATTGCTCATAGGTAGGCTGAGATCATATAGTAAAAATGACAATTATACCTAAATTAATGTACTTGTTCAGTGCCATATCAATCAAACTACCAGAAATTTTTTTATAGTACTAGAAAACAATAATAACAAAATCCATCTGAAAGAATAAAAGGTCAAGAATATCAAGGGAATTAATGAAAAAATGCAAAGGAAGGTGGCCTGGCCATGCCAGGTCTAAAACTATGTTATAATGCAACAATTATGGAAACTATTTGATACTGGTTAAGAAATAGAGGTGGTGGATCAGTGTAATGGGTTAGGTACAGAAGACACAGTAGTAAACTATAGTAATCTACTGTTTGATAAACCCAAAGCCTCTAGCTTCTTGGATAAGAGCTCACTATATGACAAAAAATTGCTCAGAAAACTGGAAAATAGTATAGCAGAAACTGGGCATAGACTAACATTTCACATGCTATACCAAGACAAGGTCAAAGTGGATACTTGATTTAGAGCATCAGGTGAGGGGATTCTGCAGCCTTTAGGCCACATGTAGCCCTCTAGGTCCTCAAATGTGGCCCTCTGAGTGAAGTCTGGATTTAGCTAAAGGGCCACACTTGAGAACCTGGAGGGCTACATGTGACCTCCAGGTTGCAGGTTCCCCACCCCTGATTTAGATATAAAGGGTGATACCATGAGCAAATTAGGAAAGCAAGGAATCTAACTGTCAGATCCATGGAAAAGGTAAGAATTTATGATCAAACAAAATATAGGGAACATTATGAAATGCAAAGTGAACAATTTTAATTATAATGAATTTAAAAAAGCTTTTGCACAAACAAAACCAATGCAACAATTATTAGAAGGAAAGCAGAAAGCTGCAAAACAATTTTTTTACAGCAAGTGTTTCTGATAAATCTTTCATTTCTCAAATATATGGAGAAGTGAATCAAATTTATAAGAATACTAGTTATTCCCTAATTGATAAACGGTTAAAGGATATGGACAGGCAGTTTTCAGAGGAAGAAATTAAAGCTATCTATAGTCCTATGAAAAAAAATGCTTTAAATCACTATTGATTAGAAAAATGCAAATCAAAACAACTCTGAGGCACCACATCACACCTGTCAGATTGTTTAGCATGACAAAAAAGGAAAATGCTAAATGTTGGAGAAGATGCGGGAAAATTGGGATACTAAAACATAGTTGTTGGAGTTGTGAACTCATCCAAACATTTTGGAGAGCAATTTGGAAATATGCCCAAAGGGCATTAAAACCACATATATCCTTTGATTCAGCAATACCACTATTAACTCTATATCCCAAACAGATAATAAAAATGGGGAAAAAAGGACCCACAAGTACAAAAAATTATTTATAGCAGTTCTTTGTGTGGTGTTTGAGTATTTGAATTTAAGGGGATACCCATCAACTGGGGAATGACTAAACAAGCTGTAATATATGAATGTAATGGAATACTATTTTTCTATAAGAAATGATGAGCAGATGGGTTTCAGAAAAACCTGGAAAGAATTACATGAACTGATGCTGAGTGAAGTGAGCAGAACTAGAACATTGTACACAGTCACAGCAATATTGTGTGATGATCAACTATGATTGACTTAACTCTTCTCAGCAATACAATGATCCAAGACAATTCTAAAAGACTCATGATGGAAAATGCTAAGCACATCCAGAGAAAGAGCTGATGGTGTCTGAATGCCGATCAAAGTATACTATTTTCACTTTTTCTGTTTTTTTGTTCTGTTTTCCTTTTCTTCTGTTTCTTTTTTCACAAAATGACTAATGTGGAAATATGCTTGCTTGATTGTACATGTAAAACCTCTATCCGTTTGCTTACCATCTTTGAGAGGGATAGAGGGGGTAGAAAAAATTTGGAATGCAAAATTTTATTTAAAAAATGTTGAAAGCTATCTTTGCATGTAATTTGAAAGAAATAATATATTATTTCCAGAAATTACAGGTCCCTAGAGAGAAGAACCCATATTAATGAAATTGTGGACAGCCAATGAATATAAATATAAGGAGACAGGAAGGAGAGCATTATGTGTGAGGACCAGCAGGGATGAACTGTCAGTCTTTATTCTGATCATGACAGTAATAGGTGTGGTTTTTATGTTACAGCACCAATAATTCTCTTATTAAGCAAGCTATGTAAGTTTAGACATATTTCATTTTAACAAGAGGAGAAAACCAATATTATTTCAGGAAACAATTATATATTAACTAAATTTTCCACACAGGGGGAAAATTTACATTAAATGAAACTGTTCCGTTTACAGCTAATTATGTCTAATTTCTAAAATAGACAAGAAACAGAATGAGTGCTTCCTAAAGAGGATGCTTTTAAAATACTCTTCTTAGAAATTAATCATCTTCTATATTCTCTTATAAATTGATGAATAAGAAAGAACTTAGTGAAGTAAATTATTTGATCAGTTGGACAAAAAGCACAAGGGACTCTATTCTAGACTCCTCACCTCACCCTCCTTTCTCACTTCTCCCCTCCAACAGGAACACTTGAAATGTCAGTTTTGAAATAAGCAATAAACAAATAAAACAATAAAAAGAAGGTAAACTCCTTGGAAATAGTAAAACTATACTAGTGGGAGAACTCAACTGTCTCCTCTCAGAACTAGATAAAATTACCAGAAATAAATAAAAAAGAAAGAAGTTAAGGAGGTGAATATAATTTTAGAAAAGTTAGATATTCTAGATCTCTGGAGAAAACTGAATAGGAATAGAAATTAATATACCTTTTTTTCTCAGCTGTAAATAGAACCTTCACAAAAATTGACCATATACAAGGGCATAAAACCTCTTAATCAAATGCAGAAAAGCAAAAATATTAAATGTATTCCTTTCAGACAATAATGCAATAAAATTATATTCAATAGAAGGCCAGAGAAAGAGAGGTTGATAATTAATTTTGAACTAATCTAATTAAATAATCCTAAAGAAGGAATGGATCAAAGAACAAATTATAGAAACAATAATTTCATTAAAGAGAATGACAGCAATGAGATAATATACCAAAATTTAATGGATATAGCCAAAGCCCTAGTCAGGGGAAAATTTGTGTCTTTAAATCCTTATCAATAAAATCAAGAAAGACCAAATCAATGAATTGACCATGCAACTAAAAAGCTACAAAAAGAGCAAATTAAAAATCCCCAATTAAACACTGAATTGGAGGTGCTGAAAATCAAAGGAGAGAGTAATATAATTGAAAGTAAGAAAATAACAAATTAATAAATAAATCTAGGAGTTGGTTTTATGAAAAAAAAATAAAATAAAGAAACCATAGGTTATTTTTTAAAGAAAAGAAGAAAATCATCAGTATCAAGAATGAAAAAAATGAATACACAATCAATGAAGAAGAAAATGAAGCTATCATTAGGAACTATTCTGCCCAATTTTATGCCAACAAATTTGATAGTCTAAGTAA
This sequence comes from Petaurus breviceps papuanus, assembly GCF_028583685.1. NCBI lineage: Eukaryota > Metazoa > Chordata > Mammalia > Diprotodontia > Petauridae > Petaurus > Petaurus breviceps. Next base: position 23,981,800 of record NW_027186352.1, read on the forward strand.
AAATAGATAAGTATTTACAAAAAATATAATTTGACCAGATTAACAGAAGAGGAAACAGAATGCATGAATAACTCTATCTTAGAAAAGAAAGTGATCAAGCCATTAATGAGCTGCCTAAGAAAAAAATCTTCATGGCTGGATGAATTCACAAATGAATTCTACTGAATATCTAAATAACAATTAATTCTAATAGTATTTAAATTATTTGAAAAAATAGGCAAAGAAAGAGTCCTACCAAATTCTTTTTATGGTGCTGATAGCAAAATCAAAAAGAGCAAAAATAAGGAAAGAAAATTATACATCGATTTCCCTAAAGAATAAAGGTGCAAAAATTTTAGAAAAAATACTAGTCAGGAGATTACAGAAATATCTAATAAAGAAAATACACTATGACCAGGAGTGTAGTGATGGCTCAGTGTTAGAAAAATTATCAACATTGTTGGCAACATCAATAACAAAAAGAACAAAAACCATATGATTATCTCAATAGATGTAGACAATGCTTTAGACAAAATATGCTACCTATTCCTCTTAAAAAAACATGACAAAATATTGGGATAAATGGAGCTTTCCTTACGATGATAAGTGGTATCTATCTAAAACCATCAACAAGCTTTATCTGTAATGGAAATAAGCTTGAAGTCTTTCCAATAAAGTCAATGAAGCCAAGACACCCATTATCTCGACTCTTGTTCAGTATTGTAGTGTATTACTCAGCAGCAAGAGATGGGAGGAGAAAATCTATTTAAAATAACTGCAGACAATATTAATTATACAATAATAATATTAGATAATGTTTTATTATTTAATCATACATAATTTAATAATTACCAATTATTTATTGAATAATAATTTTAATAATAATAATACTTGGGAGTCTACCTGCCAAGACAAGCCCAGGAACTACAAGAATGCAATTACAAAACTCTTTTCATAGAAATAAAGTAAGATCTAAACAATTGGAGAACTTTTAATTGTTCATGGGTTGGCTGAGCCAATATAAAATAATTGAAAATTCTATGTAAATTAATTTACTAATTCAGTACTATACCATTCAGACTTCAAAAAAATTTATTTTTTAGAGCTAGAAAAAGTAATAACACAATTCATCTGTAAAAACAAAAAGGTCAAGAATAAAAAGGGAACCAATGAAAAAAAATGTGAAGGAAGGTGGCTTAGCAGTGCCAGATCTCAAGCAGTAGTACATGGTGGTCATCATCAAAGCAAGCTAGTACTGGCTAAGAGAAAGAGTAGTGGATAAGTGGAATACATTCAGTATGGTTCAGTCTGCACCAAGACTCCATTTTTCTTTCTAGAGGTAGATATCATTTTTCACCATCAATCCTTTGGGATTGTTTTTGATCATTGTATTGTTGAGAAGAGCCAAGTCATTCACAGTTGCTCATCATATTATATCATTGTTATGGTGCACAATATTCTCTTGGTTCTTCTCAATTCATTTTGTATCAGTCCATGTCAGTCTTTCTAGGTTTTTCCGAGAGTACCTTGCTTGTCATTCCTCATAACATGGTAGTATTCTATTACAACGTATACCACAACCTGTCCAGCCATTCCTTAATTGATGAGCATCCCCTCAGCTTACCTTGCTGCTACAAATAGAGCTACTAAAATATTTTATACAAATAGTTCCTTCTCCTTCTTTCTGGTTTGGGTTTTTTTGCACAAAATAACCAATGATGAAATATGTTTTACATGATTACCCATGTGTAACCTATATTAGATTGCTTACTTGCTGTCTCAGGGGGAAGGGTTGGAGACAAGATGAGAATTTGGAACTCAAAAATTTTTAAATGAATTTCAAAAATTGTTTTTACATGCAATTGGAAAAAAATAAAATATTATTTTTAAAAGGGAATAATTATCAATGCTCTTAAAAACCAACATAACCATCCCTTAACATTGACTCCCCTCCCCAGCCTTCCTGTAATGAATTAATTGCCACATAAAACAAATCAACACATTGACCATACTTGAAAATGTAGACTTTGTGCTGCTCCTCTATTCTGCCACCTCTCTAGAATCAATTTTCAAAATGTCTCAAAGAAGGGGAAATATTAAAAGAATAGAAAAAAAATCGCTGAGAGAGAAGAGTAGAACCAAGAGAAATTTGTACACAATTACAGACACAACATATGTGTGATGACCAACTTTGATAGATTGGACTCTTCTCAGCAATTCAGTGCTATAAATCAATCCCAAAAGACTCATGATGGAGAGAAATGTGTGCATCCAGAGAAAGAACTAGAAAGAACTGAGTATATATATCCAGGTGGAAGCAAAATACCTGATCTTTTTCCTTTTCTTGTTTGGTTTTATGTCCTCTTTACCATTTTTCATTCCATCTGATACAATCCATCTTTATAACCTGACTAATGTATAATGTGAAAGTATTTACAGATCTTGTACTTGATTGTAAGCCGCCATGGGGGGAGGGAAGGAAGGGGGACAAAATGTGAAACTCAAGGAATTGTGGAATTGAATCCTGTAAACTAAAAGTAAACAAACAAATTAATTTTAAAAATAAAATAATAAAAAATACATTTACAAAAACATAAAAAAGAATAGAAAAAAAATCACAAAATCTATTAATATGAAAAAGGCAACCAAGAAGGAATCACCAACTACAAGTCCATTTGTCAGTTTTCTTATCTCTGTCTTTGTCTTTACAAGAATGGTTTGTGTACATTGTGAGGGTACCTTTGATGAAAATATAAGAAAGGAGCAGAGCATGCTTTGACAAATGATCTCCTAAAATAGACCACATCTCACAGTTACCAGATTGACCAAGTTTTGTTTTGTGTAATGTTTGTTGATTGAAAAAAAATGACTTGATATAGTAAAATGCTGGCTTGAAAGTTCTCCACAAACAACATTGATGCATATTACATATGATATTATGCCACAATACATATATCAAAATGAAAGGTGGATAGGATTTGAACAATAGTGCCTCTTATTTTTATAACATTTTATGGTTTTCAAAGCACTTCCACAAACACAATCTTATTCAGTGCTCACAACAGGCCTATCCATTAGACATGACAGATAATATTATTCCTCTTTTACAGAGGCGCTATGTAAGCTTCTAACAGATTAAATGCCATGTCTGGGTTATGTGGCCAACAAATGTTGAAGCCCATCCTAAGGCTCTATCCTAAGTCTTCTGAGTTTTAAACCACTTCTCCCATTTTGCTCTGATCATTGCTACAAAGGGGAAAATGAAGACAGGGTCAAGGAGACAGTCTTTTACCATCTTTTGCAAAAAGAAGGAGCTAAAAATAGTACTTATTGAGAAGAATTCAGGTTTCTCGCAAATATTGTTTCATGCTTTGTCTTTATATCTATAATGCCTAGAAAATGGCAGGGGCTTAATAAATGTTTATTGATTGATTGGCTCGACTGGCTCATCTAATCTTTTCGTTATTTTCTAAGCCTTAAAGGCGATATCTGAGCTACTGTAGGTGCCCTATTTTCCCTTTTATTGTTTTCATCAAATCATCAAGAATATTTGCTTATGCAGGTCCCAGAATGTCCCACTTCTTCCATCACTTCTACGTATCCAATTGTTTGCCAATTTCCCCATTTCTATTTGACAGCATCTCTCTTATACAGTTCTTTCTGTCTTCTCACATACCTACCACCTGAGTTCAGGCCCTCATCACCTCCAGCACAGAATGTTGCAACCTCCTAATTGATCTCCCTGCCTCCAGTCTCTTCCCATGCTAGGCCACCCTATACATGTTGCCAAAGTAATTTTCCTTAAATATAGAGTACACTTTTATTCTTTCTACTTGTCCTTTCTCCCAACCTCTATTCTCACATCTTCAACTATCTTTTAGAAAATCAGCCTGGATGTCCTTTCTATATCATCAACACAACATGTCTAAAACCAAATTCATTATCTTCCCTAAGCCTCCTCTTTCATAAAGTCCTTCTTACTCTAGAAGATGCCACCATCCTTCTGGTCACCCAGGCTCACAATGTAGCTGCCATCCTTGACTCCTCACACTTTGTCACTCCCCATATCTGATCAGTGGTTGAGTCTTATTGATTCCCTCTTTGTAACATCTCTCGAAGATGCCTCCCCTCTCTTTTGACAATGCTGTCACCCTAGTAAAGACCTTTATCACTACTGGACTATTGCAGTAACATTCTTACTGATCTCTCTGTCTCAAATTTCTCCACATTCCAATCTGGCCTCTATTCAGCTATTAAATATCTTCCTAAAATGCATATCTGACCATATCACACCCCTAGTCAATAAAGTCTACTGATTGTGTATTACATCCAGGACCAAATGTGAGATCTTTTGTTCAGCTTTCAAAGTCCTTCCTAAGTAAGCCGTAAGAAACCTCTTCTTACATTTCCATTCTTCTCACACCTTACTCTTCCCCACATACTCTACCATCTAGTGACCCTGACCTCTTTGTTGTTCCTCAACACTCCATCTCCTAACTATAAGCATTTTCATTCCCTGTCCCTCCTACGTGAAATGCTCTTCCTTCCTCATCTCCTCTTCCCGGCTTCCTTCAAGTCTTGGCACAAAGTTGCACCCGCGGGAAGCCTTTCCTGGTTCTTCTTAACCTCAATGCCTTTCCCCTGAAATTACCCCCTCCGGTTTGTCTTGTGTGTATCTTGCTTGTGAATAGATGTTCACATACTGTCTTCTCCATTAGACTCTTGAGTTCCTTGAGAGCAGGGACTTTCTTTTACTTATCTTTACATACCAAAGCTTAGCATAGTGCCTGGAATATAGTAGACACTTAATAAAATGCTTATTGCCTGACAGACTCCAGTGATTCCTGATTGCCTCTAGGTTCACATATGAACTCATTAGGTTTTTAAACCCTATACCACCTGGCCCAAGCCTATTGTTCCAGCCTTGGTGGACATTACTCTCCATCCTATACTCAGTGAGTGAGCCAAACTGACCCTCTCTCTGTCCCTCACAAACAGCATTTCAGCTCCAGTCTTCTTTCTTTGGGAGGCACTTCCTCTTCACCTCTGTCTCAAAGATACCCTCTCTTCCTTCAAGACAGAACTCAAGCGCGGCCTTCTGCATTAAGCTTTTTCTGATGCACCCAATCACTGGTTTCTTCTCTCCCCAATTCCCTTATTTTGGTTACTTTGTCTGTATTGGATGGATTCAGCTTACTTTTATGCAGCCCATGTTTATAGAAGCACTTTTTATCATTTCCATTGGAATGTAAGTTACTCATAAGTAGAGATTGTTTTGTTGCATCTATCACCAGAACCTGGAATAGTAAGTCAACCCTTACAATTTTTCCCCTGCTGGTCTTTAAGCTACAGCAGGTTAAATTCCTATTCCCCAGTCATTGAAGCTGGGGAAAGGTGAAGGAAACGGATCAATTCATTGCTATGTTTGAAATTACGTATGAATTTCTTTTTTTTTTTAATTTTGTTTATTTGTTTTTTGCCAGTGCCAATTTCTGATGCTATGACATTTCCAAAGGAGCAAGCCATATTTGCTTAACAGGCTATTTACAAAGAGTGAAAGTATCTTGTGTTAGTTACTTTTCCCCTCAAATGATTTTGTGCTTTCAAGTTCAAAAGATATTTTCCCTTGGGTCCAGTGGTAGAGAAAGCTCAGACTGTAACAAATCCCTCACAAAAGTTTCTGAACACAAGTATTTCAATTTGTGTTGGTATTATTCTTCTCAAGAATTTTTCAGAATTTGAAAAATGGACACATGATTAAAATGGTGAGAAAGGCAAAACAAAACAAAACAAACAAATCAACAAAAGAAAAGAAAAAATCCTGTCTCCAGAAAGCCACTGAACAATCTTACCATTTGCTTATCACCAGTTTTTATGTTGATCTTGAGGGCCAACTTTAATACATACACCCTTGACCAAAAAGTCCAATTTTTCTTATATTAATTTCGAATTTATATGTACATAAAGAAAAAGCCTCTACTCTCCAGATCCTCCTCTATCACAGATGACAAATAATGCACTAAATCAGTAATTTTCAAGTGGACTTTTATTTTCTGACTTCAATTCATTTCAAGCATCAGACCCAGAAACTATCTCTTGGCACCAGGAGAACTTTTTTGTTTGTTTATTTAATCAAACCACTCTTCATTTTTTATCACACTTTCATTAAACATTTTATGAAGGCAGTAAAATATATTGATGTTAACATTAAAATGGTCAGCTCTTAGGAGAAAATTATACTCCATCATCCATCTCACCCTGCAAGAATATATACACCCTATACATACTGTTCACAGTATTTACATATTGGATTGAAAAATTTGGATATTATTGCATCTCAAGGTCTGAGTGGTGATTCCAACCAAAAAATAACTACAAGGTAGAGAGAACAATCTATGAATTCTTCAACAAAAAGCATCATTAAACCTTGCTAGGCAGTTCATGTAGCATTTATTTCTTTATTTCTCTGGTATAAACATTGTGGAAGTCAGTGCCAGAAGAATCTAGGGTGGAAGTTAGATCACCATCCACATATGACTTAAGAAGTAAGTCTTTGGGAGAGGTCTTAGGCTTTGGGAGATTGAATGACTTATTCAGGGTCATAAGGGTCAGATGAAAGATTTGAATCCAGGCCTTCTTGATTCCAAGGCCACCACTCTACTCATTATACCTCACTACTTTTTTCAAAGGAAATGTTTTATCCATTTGATTTTTCCTTCATGAGTTCTTGGGTCAAAGAGCTCACTGACAAGGCCTCATAATATTCTGGGGCTCAGTGCATTCAACACAATATCAGTCACCAACAGGAACATTTTGAGAACTTTGCCATCCATGAAGCATCCTTCTGCCATTTGTACTCAGTGTAGTCCACGAGAGTTCCAATATCCCTGGTGTTTCTTCATGGTCCAGAGTCTGATGTGGTAGAAAGAGTGCTAAATTCGGAGCCAGAAGATTTTAGTTCCAATCCAAGCAATGACTTTTATTAGTTGTTTGACCTTGAATAAGTTACCTCACCCTCTGTAGATCTCAGTTTCCTCATCAGTAAAGTTAGGGGGTTGGAGTAGATGACCTCGAAGGTTCCTTCTAGGTGTATGATTCTATGATTTTGCTGCTTTTGTCTTACTCGGGCATTCCGTGTTCTAACTAGACTTCTCACTGATCCCTTTATAGTCTCCTCTATATCTGTCCTCTGGGCCTTTGCAAGGCGGTGACCCATGCCTGGAATGTACACTGATTTCCACTTCTATAAAGCCCTCGCTTCCTTCAATCTGGAGCCCAAGAACCACCTCCTACATAAATCTTTCTCTGATTCCAGAATGATGAACCCTCCCCATCCCCAAATCACTTCATATTTATCTCTTATGTTTTTGTACTTACCTATCCTTTCCTATTCTTGAGGCAGCTTTGGCCTCTGTAGCCCCAGCACCTAGCCCCATGTTAGACACATAGGAGATGCCTAATTACTATTTGATAAATAGAAATTTTACATCAAATAATTTAGGCAACAAAGGCATCATTGAACAAAAACCTTGTGGTTACATCTATCGAGAAATCTTGTAAGATCCAGCACTGACCGAATTTGGTCAGCATTTAAGATTCAGCGTTGCACATTTAGGAAGTATCGTGCCTATGTCACAGATTCTTGTTAGTCAGTCCCACTTCCCAGGGTGGCACAATCATACCGAGTCACTTGGTCCACCCATGGCCTGAGCAAGGCAGTTTCTGTAGAGGAAATTCATAGCTAAAACATTTAAGGTAGTTATAACCTCACTAAAAGTCTGTTTCTAAGCAGGATTCACTGCTCTCCATTTGGGGTAAGCAAGTTTCATTTTGCTGAATCTTTTTTCCTAATGGCAGGAAACCAAAAAAATACCATTAAAACAACATCAGCAACTACTTGACATTACAAGATCGTCAGTGTTATTTTTCAACTCACAGATTGAGGGGTTTTTGAATTGGGTGTCAAAGACATGAGACTTTAAAAGCTTTAGGAAAGATGAGAAAGTACTTGGGAAGATTGTCGTTCAGTGGATACATGTCTCTCCTTGGCCCGAGAAAGGGAAAGCTGAAGTGAACCCAGAGGTCATCGAACTTAGGCCCTTCACTTTTATGGAAAAGGAAACTGAAGCAAAAGGAGAGAAGGGACTTTCCAAGGTCATGTGGCTGGCTGATGATTTAAAAAAATATTATTGATTTCTTTTTATGTTATATGTCTTTCTGACTACATCTTTTTCCCTCTCCTACTCCGGGAGCCATCCCTGTAACAAAGAACAAAAAAAGAAAAACGAGGAAAAAATAGTTCAGCAAAACTAACCCATCAACCAAGTCTGGCTGTGTGGATACAGACATACCTCAGAGATTGCAAGTTCAGTTCCAGACCACTGCAATAAAGCGAATATCACAATAATGACTCACACAAATGTTTTGGCTTCCCAGTGCATATAAATGTTCGCACTGTACCATTAAGTATGCAACAGTATTATGTCTAAAAGCAATGTACATACCTTATTTTTAAAATAGTTAATTGCTAAAAAATAAATGCTAACCAGTATCTGAACCTTCAGCAAGTCATAATCTTTTTGCTGGTAGAAAGTCTTGCCTCAGCATGGATGGCGGCTGACTGATGACAGTGGTGGTTGTTAAAGGTTGGACTGGCTATGGCAATTTCTTAAAATAAGACAACCATGCTGTTTGCCACATTGATTGACTCTTCCTTTTACTTGAACACTTAGAGGCCATTGTAGAGTTATCAATTGGCCTAATTTCAATATTGTTGTGTCTCAGAAAATAGGGAGGTCTGAGGAGAAGGAGAGAGACAGGAGCCGTTGATGAGGGAAGCAATCAGAACACACAACATTTATTTATTAAGTTTGTCATCTTATGTGGGCAAGATTCGTGACCCCCTAAAACCATTATAATAGTAACATCAAAGCATGCTGATCACATATCACTGTAACAAATAATAATACATTTGAAATATGGTGAGAATTACACAAATGTGACACTGAGACATGATGTAAGCACATGCTATTGGAAAAATGGTGCCAGTAGACTTGCTCAGCACAGGACTGCCTTTAAAAACCCCTAATATCTGTGAAACCCAATAAAGCAAGGTGAAATAAAACAAGGTCTGCCTGTTTACAAGATTTCAAACCTATAATCTCCCAAATATGCACGATTGTTAAGGAAGTGCATTTTCTCGTCTCAGACAGAATATGAGAGATGTAACCACAAGGTTTTTATTCAATGATCCCTTTGTTGCCTAATTATTTGAGGTAAAATTTCTATTTATCAAATAGTAATTAAGCATATCCTATGTGCCTAACAGGGGCTAGGTGCTGAGGCTACAGAGGCCAAAGCTGCCTCAAGGATAGGAAAGGATAGGTAAGTACAAAAACACATGAGATAAATATGAAGACAGAAAGACAAGTTTGGTCATTACAACTACATAGGCTTTGGTTTCATTTTCATTTTTTATTGTCAGACAATCAGTTATTCCACAAACATTTGCTATGAGCTTATTATATGTTAGAAACTGTGCTAAGTGCTAAGAAAACAAAGAAAGATTAAAAGAAGGGGGAAAAAACAAAACCAAAGCCCCTGCCCTCAAGGAGCTCACATTGCAATGGATGACTTTATTTTTCCTTGCTGCAGTCATTGCCACACAGCTGGTTTGGTGGCTGAGAAGGGACCATGGTGTAATGTTAATGGGATATAAGACCTTCCCTGCCCATTCATAGGCCTCACCTGGAGCCCATTGGAGGCGGGACTTGCCCAAGGAGGAGTTTGCTTAGGGAAGGCTTGCTTGCAGGAAGGCTTTCACACCTTTTGTTAACTTCTAATCTGGCCCTGAGTTATGAGGGTTGTGATGCCTTCTGGCTCTAAGTGTATATATACTCTGAGCTGGTATTTTGCTTTGGGGGCTCACTCATGAGAAGGATCTTGTGATTCCCTGGTCAAGATTCTGAGTGGCCCAGAGCTCCCCAATTGCTCAGATGTAAAGGCTCTCTCAATTTGGGGATGTATGTAAAGTGCATAGTTAATTCAGGCAGTCAGAGCCCTGTCTGTCGGTCTTCATTTCTCTGCTTGTACTTTCTCTGTATTTGCTCTGAAATTGAGGGTGCTGCCTTTTGCCCTGAACTAGTGAATGTAATTTAAAAAGATTGTTGCCTCCTTGAACAGCTATCTTTCCTAGTAAAGCAGATCTAATGACCTGGGCTAGCAGCCATCCTGGGTATGCCGGTGTGGCTGTTGCTATACAAGGTCCTACCCTCCTGACTCTCCAAGTATTCTTTTCAATACACTATGAGGTAGAGGCGAGAAGAGACCTGGAGTTGGAATCAAAGGACCTAGGCTCAAAATTCAGCTCTACCACTTCTGTGTTCCAGAGGAAGGAGGTAACAAGCATTCATTATGCTCCTACTATACACCAGGTACTGTGTTAAGCCCTTTACAAATATTATTTCATTTGATCCTCACAACAATCCTGGAAGGTAGGTCCTATAATTATTCCCATTTTACAGTTGAGGAAACTGAGGCTAAGGGAGGTTAAATGGCTTGTTCAAAGTAATATGGCTAGAAAGTGCCTGAGGATGGATATGAATTCAGGTCTTCCAGATTCCAGGCTCAGCCCTCTATCCATTGTGCGACCATTTCACACATGAAACTTCAAGCAAACTCTCCCCCCTTTTTAAATCTATGTCCTTAATTAGAAGGTGTAGAATTTAAATTTGGTGGTCTCTGAGGGCCACTCCCACTTTAAAATACATGATCCTAAGCTCTCTCCCTGGAGTCATGCACTATATGGTCCACCCATAAAGGGTGTATAGAGCACTTACTTACTGAACCAAATCCTTAGGAAGTTTATCAACTCAATATAGAACCATTTGTTTTCCCCAAATAGCAGAGCCTCTTGCAACCAAAAAGACTTGGAATAATTAGATAAACCTACTCACTTCTTGTGCTTGCATTAAGTGTCCAAAGACAGTCATTGCATTCCTAGCAAAATAGCAACTCATCTCTAATTCATGGTTATAGAACAAGGGTTCTTAACTTCCTGGGATCTGTGAATTTTTTAATTGTTTTAAATATTTTGATAACTGTATTTTGATATAATTGGTTTCCTTTGTAATGCAACTTACTTTATTTTGTATGTTTAAACATATTGTTCTAAGAAAGGGCCCATAGTCTTCACAAGACTACCAAAGGCCTCCCTGGTTCTAAGACTTAGGTGCCTGAGTCCCACAGAGATTAAATCATTTGCCCAGAGTCACTTGGCTGAAAGATGTCAAAAGCAAGAGCTGAACCCAGTCCAGCTCATCCTGACTCCAAATCCAGCAATAAAGCCTCTCTGAGAATCACAACCATAGTCTTAATCATAATCACAATAGAGATCTGAAACCAGTCCGTAGGAGAGAAGGAAACATATTGCTCTCCTTTTCTTCAACTTGGGAAATGAAGTTGAGAATTTCACAAGTTCGAGTATCCTCAAAAGACTCTCAGAATTTCCTTACTCACAGCAGGATGAGAAAAATATGGGGAGAAAGACTGTGTTTGCAATCAGTTTTACTTCCCCTCCTAGCAAATAGGGAAGTGAAGAAGTACATCACTCACACACACACAAACAGGAAACACCACCCCCACCACCAGGACCAGAATGGAGGGGGGGGGGGGGGGGGAGGGTTGCAGAAATTCAACTGTGACAGAATAGCTTATCAAGGATCAGATATTTAACTTTCTAGTGACTTTTTGGAAGGCTTTTGTATCATCATTCTTTAATTCTTTTAGATTTTAATTTAACAATCATTTACTGTGTATCAGAAACCATGCCAGGTTTTGAAGATTCAAAGATAAAGAAATAAAACTGTCCCAACCTCAAGCAACTGAAGTTCTTCCAGGGAGATATAATGTGTACTCATACAGGCACTAAGTATATAGATAATTATTGGTTGTTGTCCTTTGTTCTGGAAAAGGACCAAAATGGCATGACTACATTGGAGTCAAGGTACAGTGTGATACTATAGAGGCATTCCAGAGGAAGGGAGTGCTGAGAACTGTGGGGGAAGGAGAGACGAGTAAAGGCCTTGTGCCAGAGGCAACCAGTGCCTAGGCTGGGTTTCTGCTCCTAGCATCCTCTGGGGGGATTTATACAAATTTATGTGAATTATGCAAACAGTTCTTCCAAGCTATTTTCAAACAATCTTCCTTTTCATTCTTTCCCTTAAATGTTGCACCTTCTCCCATTTTTCCTATTTCTGATGAACCCTGAAAACCCTTTGCAGTTTACTAGGAAAGTCAATTCAAATTAGATGTCCAGTCTAAGAGCAATTTATCAATTAAACATTAATCAGGGAGCTATGCAGACTTGTTTTTTTTTTAATATTTTATCTTCCCAACTGACAAATGGTCATATGAAGAGGAAGTTTTCAGAAGAAGAAATCAAAGCTATCAATAATAACATGAAAAAAATGCAGTAAATCACTACTGAGTAAAGAAAAGCACATTAAAGCAACTGTGGGATACTACCTCATACCTATCAGTTTGGCTAATATGACAGAAAAGAAAAATGACAAATACTAGAGGGTATATGGAAAAAGAGGTACACTAATGCACTGTTGGTGGAGTTGTGAACTGATCCAACTATTCTGGAGAACAATTTGGAACTATACCCAAAGATGTATAAAACTGTGCATACTCTTTGATCCAGAAATACCACTACTAAGTCTGTATCCCAAAGAGATAAAAGAAAAAGGGAAAGGACCCATTTGTCCAAAATATTTATAGCAGTTCATTTTTTGTGGCAAAGAATTGGACATTGAGGGGCACCCACTAAATGAGGAATGACTGACCAAGTTGTGCTATATGATTGTGATGGAATACTATTACACTGTATGAGCAGGATGGTTTCAGAAAAACCTGGGATGACTTATGTGAACTAACGCAAACTGAAGTGAGTAAAACCACAAGAACATTCAACAGCAATCCTGTAAGGATGAACAGCTGTGTAAAAATTATCTACTTTGATTAAAACAATAACCCGAGTCAATTCCAAAGGACCCATGATGAAAAATGCTATCCACTTCCAGAGAGACAGCTGACTAACTGAAGTGAAGCATACTTTTAAAACTTCATTTTTCTTGTTTGTGAGTGTGTTGCAGCATGGATAATATGGAAATGTTTTGTATGACTTCACATGTATAATCAATATCATATTGCTTTGTCTTCTCAAGGAGAGGGAGAGAAGTGGGAGGGAGAGAATTTGGGACTAAAAATGTTAAAAAATGTATGTTAAATTTTTTAATGTAATTAGGAAATATTTAAGGAAATAAATAAAATATACTTAAATAAATCTATCAATACTTTTCATTTTACATTTTTACATTACCAAAATGTATCCCTGTATCTCTTCTTCTCTAGCTTCCAGAGAGCCATCCCATATAATAAATAATTTTTTTAAAGAAAAAGAGGGAAAAAATAGCCAAATCAATTAATACATTGAAAAAGTCTGAAAATATATGCATTGTTCCATACCTGTGGACTTCCTATCTCTTCAAATGAGGAGAGTGCATATATCTTCTCATAGATCTTCTTGGGGGCCATGCTTATTCTTTTGAAAATTTCCATTATTCATTTTTGATTTTCATGGACCTTCTAATCCTGAATCAAAGTAAGGTTATTGGCTCGCAATGACCAGAAATTATAGTTTAAAAACATAGATAGGTCTGAGGATGCTATTAAACGTGAATGAATCTTTCTCTGAATTCCTAAGAGATGTAATTCAGGGCAAGGAATCTCATCCTGGAGAGTAAATTCTCCTTCTGGAAAAAAACAGACCCTTTATGAGAAAGGTTTTTTCTAATTCAGTGACAGAGTGTATTAGGGATTCTACATTTTCTAAAAGAATTGTAGGTAAACAAAGTCTCTAGGCTCTAAGGTAAAAGAGCGATAGGGGAGCCCACTTCTCTTCTAATAAAAGTGGGGATCACAAAACCAGGAGTACAGTGTTGAGCAGTAATCATTCAAGATAAGTAGGGAGTAAAGACTAGCGTGTCTGTCAAAGACTCAAATCAAGTCACACGAACAAGGAGCAAGCCCACTGATAGTAATATTACGCATCACCAGAACATGTCAGTGGTCCAGTAATGTAAAAAGCATGAATTTCCCCAGGTCTAAGTGCCCCTGGGCTATTTTTTTCCCTATGTGCCCCTTCACACAAGTGTCAATATTACATGTGTCCCTCCACATATATTCCCTATGAATGCTTGTTTTTCAAACTAATGAAGTGAGTATTTATAGGAGAGTTCAACTCGAGTTTTTGAATGTAAATGTTTTATTGCTACTTTCATGACTATATTATTGAATTAAATGCCTTTATTTTGGATTGCATCATCTGGCTGACTATAAAAAGTAATACATCAATGGGGGCTTGTCTGTTATGTTTTTGAATGGACATGGACCCACAGAATATTTTTAAAGCAGTTTTTTCTGGGTTCCATTGTGCTAGTTAGGGAGTGCCCCTGGGTATATCATCAATAATCATGGTGCAGATGCTGGTGGAGGTGGTGGTGCTGCTGGTGACGAAAATAATTTATTTACTTTATATAGAATTTACTATAATCCAGGCACTGTGCTAAGTGCTTTGCAAATATTATCTCATTTGATCTTCACTTCAACCCTAGGAGGTAGGTGATATTATTATCTCCATTTTTACAGACAGAGAAACTAAAGCAAGTAGAAGTTAAGTGACTTGCCCAGGGTCCCACAGCTAGTGAGTGCCTGAGGCCAGCTCCCTGATGCACTGCCTAGCCATGATAGCTAACCAGTCTAACAAACTTGAGGCTCTATTAAATACAAAATGCTGAACTAGGTACTATGAATACAAAGAAACATTTAAAAAAATAAACCGTTGCTTTCAAGATACTAGCCAGCAATATAGGTGACAATGTCCCAGACTTTTCTGAGAGCCTAGGTTCTCTTTCACCCAACAGAAAGATCTGGTGCATTGGATGGGTTGATCTGTGGGTTCCTCGCATTGTCATTAATAATGGAAATCACGGAGACCATGAGAAAGATGAACAGCCAAACCAAGTTCCTGTCCTTGTGAATTATTTTACAGGAAATCCAGCCAGTTCTCTCCCCCTTCCCTCCCCCTCCCCACCTATTTTTTTTTAACCAGGAAACAATTACAGCTTAATATACAGGGACACAGAATTCACACGAAATGGATTTCTATTTCTTCATGTTCTGCTTACACAAAGGAAATGCAATTTTTCAAAAACAGGGCAGAAACCTTTAAGTGCTAGAGTAATATCGTGGCGCCTGTCACTCCTAGGCTGTTTCTTATTGCCAAGCCTGCCAGCACTTTAAAGAAAGAGTAGTTGTAGCAAATGGCGGGCTTGATAGAGCTTTCGGAAATGTGTTGGCACCTTTTAAAATAATGGAATGTCAATGCCAAAGACCAAAGCCCGATCTAAAGGGGGCTCCGCACAAGCCCAAGTGATCGTTCATTATATTGCTTATGCTATTATCCTAATCTCATATTTTATCACGTAGCTGTAAATGTGCAAATTAAAAAGCCAGAGGTAATTTTGAATTTCATCTGAATGGCAAAGAGATTGCCAAATTAACATCCCTTTGATAGTGAAATAACTGTACCCCAGAACAGTGACCTCTGCACAAATGCAAATCACAGCCCTTTGTGGAAAGAAATTCATTTTGCTAATTGTTAAAATGATAAGCCCAGAAATTGGGAAGAAAACGGGAATTTCCTTTAAAGGCACCATCATTGAAGCGTTCTGTGATAAGGAAGAAGGGAATGTTTTATATTTATGTGCAGGCTCAGAATTATGATTGTCTACTGCTGTTCGAATCTGTGACTTTGCAGCAGTAATCAAAACCAGCAGGAGAATTTCTGACTTATATCACTGCTGGGCGAGCTCCCTGAATGCATAATACATGCCCAGAAGACTTAGGAGAATTTCAATAGTTTCAGAGGCAACAATTTTCATCCTCTTCTCTTAAGATGTTTGGGAAATGAAAGACTACCAACCCAAATCAAACAATAATTAAAAAGGAATCTCTGTTTTAAAACGAGTCTTTAAAGGCCAGCGGCACATGAATCAAATGCTCCTAAAAATGAGGGGCATGTGTGACATCGGTGAGTAATGAGTTCTACTGGGTTAGCTTCTCCTTGAAAGCTTAATTTCATCCTTAATTTGGGATACCTCTGCAGTCTTAATTCCAGGATTGGTAGGGGCAGGGGTAGTATGCCCAAACTGACTAGCCAGGGGATAAAAATACAAACAGGGGCTTGCATGTGAGACATCCTGCCACCTTTACACTCCACAGTCTAGTCCAACTGACCTTTGTGCTATTACACAAACCCTCATTCCATTTCTTGTTTCTGTGTCTTCTCATAGGCTGTCTCATGCCTGGCAGGTACCCTCTCCTCATCTTTCCCTCTGAGGAGCCCTAGCTTTCTTCAAAGGTTGACTGGAGCTCCATCCATAACTCTTGGTACTGTCATGATACCACCAGCAGCTAGTATCTTCCTCATTAAATTACTCAGTGTATGTTCAGTCTCTTTCAGTCGTGTCTGACTCTTTGTGACCCTCTTTGGGGTTTTCTTAGCAAAGACACTGGTTTGCCATTTCCAGCTCATTTTACAGATGAGGAAACCGAGGCAAAGAGAGTTAAATGACTTGCCCAGGGTCACACAGCTAGTAAGTGTCTGAGACCACATTAAACTCAGGCAGATGAGTTTTCCTGACTCCAAGCACTTTATCTACTTGTGCATACCTTGTTTATATATTTATATATAATTATATTATATATAATTATATATATATATATATTTAATATATTCCTAAATGTGTACATTGTATTTCCTTCAATAGAAAAGGAAGATTCTTGAAGGCAGAGAGGCTTTCATTTCTGTCTTTCTGTCTCTCATATCTAGGAGAGAAAAGGAGCTTAACAAAAGATTGTTAATTAATCAATTGTTAATTGATTCATTTCTTACCATTACTATTACCCTTGACAGGATTAGGTTTTTGCCTCATGGAACCAAGAAAAAGGAGAAGGAGATCCTTTCAATTGCCAGGTCTTATTGTTTCTACCCTTCCAGAATCCCATGTGGGAGTCCTTCCAATTCCACAGCTACCACCCAGCGTCAGGACCTTTTGCCAGGCCTGTCTCATTAGCCTCATGACTGGCCTACAGCCAACAGCCTTTCCCTTTTCCCATCCTTCCTCCACACAGTTTTCAAATCATGGCCCTGAAGTTCAGGATGGACCATGTTTGTCCCCTGCTCAAGAGACCCAGTGGCTTTCTATTCCCTCTAGCATCAAAAACTTCTAGGTGGTTAGCATTTAAATAGAATAGCCTGGGAAGGGCTTTATGACACACACTTTATGGGGGCTTATTAGTTGTCTCCCCAAATGTGTTCTTCTAGAATTACTCTGCCCTACCACGTTTCTGTGGGTGGAATATTATTTTAGAGAAATCGTTACTATCTGATCATTTCTTGACTGATGATGGTTCCCAACACCATTTTTCTCAGGCTCTAGTCTTTTAATCTCCTTTCGACAGTTGGGAAGTACAGTGAATAGAGCACTGGACCAAAACTCAGGAAGCTCAGCATTCAACATTGGTCTTAGATATCTACTAGATGTGTGACCCTGGGCAAGTCACTTAACCTCTGTCTACCTCTTCATCCTCATCTGGAAAATGAGGATAACCTTCAGGGTTGTTGTAAGTACCAAATGAGAGAATATTTGTAAAGCGCTTTGAAGCCTTGAAACACTTAGCAGAACGTGCATTATCACGATTATTCCCACTCTCTAATCCTCCAAGTAATTTTCTCGTCTAGGTAGTAAATATACTCATTTTGGGGCATGAAATTTATATGAACCTGAAGTGAATACTTTAATAAGGAAAAACAACCCTTAAGAAAAGGAAAAAAAATCAATTTTAATCCTGTCCTTCCCTGTATTTAGTTCTATTTCTTCCTAAGCAACAATGCACATACACATATAACCATATATGCAGATATGTATTATGTACACGTATATTTACATATATGTACATAAATGTGTACACATACACATTACGGTATACACATTTCTATGTATGCATGTGTACACACATACACATGTATTTCTGTGTTTTTTCTGCTTATGTTTACCTAAATGTGCCAAGGTTTCTCATTTGTAAATGGGAATACTCACCCTTAACTGAACCTACTTCACATAGTTGTGAAAATCAGCTTCTGGGAGGTGTGTGACAAGGCTTTTAAAAACTGTCTACACGTACAATGACGTCTTCTGTGTTTACAAATTTGCATCTTCCTGTATTTGATTTTTAGGAGAAGCAGCCCAGCATAGCAAAGGCCCTCCAATTTGAGCCACATGAGGATCCGTTGAAAGAATTGGCAGCGTTTAGCCTGGAGAAGAGAAGATTGGGGGTGGGAGAGGGACACCAGAGCTGTCTTCACATATCTGAGGGGCTGTCACATGCAAGAGGGAGAAGGCATGTTCTCCCTGATGCCAGAGGCCAGAACTGGGAGTAGTGGATGCATGCTACCTAGTCAGATTTCAGGCTTGACCTAATTACAAATTAAGGGGGCTCAGAAGTGGAGTGCATTACACAGGGAGGTAGTGGATTCTGACCCAGTGGAGGTCTTTAAGCAAAGACTGAATGTTCATGTGTCCAGTATGCTATAGTGAGGACAAAATGAACGTAACAAGTACAATATTTCAGGAATGAGTTGAATTGAAGGGTTTTGCCTGGTATTAGCACACTGCATTTGAAAGGCCTGAGACATTTATTGACCATTTGCACAATCTAAGGCAAGTCCCTCACAGAACCTCAGTTTTTTAATCAGTGTAAGGGGGATAATACTTTAAAGGGAGATGGGAATGTGATCTTTTACCTACCCCCATCTCAGTAGATATTGTCACAGAATTTAGTCTCAGATGATGAGGTTTTAATGTGGTAACAAGGTGTTAAACTAACTGTAACTGCCTTTATGAGGTATGAATAAGTCCCTTGAGTGAGTCATGGAGTAACAACTCAATGAGACTGAGAAAACAAATTAGTCATCCCCTTGGGTGAGGGAGGGGGATGGGCTGGGCAAATAGTTAATCCATAGAGAGTTAGGGACAGTCAGGACTCTGGAGGGCTTTGTTTCCCTTTGGAGGAAATCTCTCTCCTTCTGCACTCCCTACCATTGGTTAAGAGGTAGGGCAACCATTTGCCAAGAAGGAGATATCATGTCCAGCCTTTTAAGAGTTTTTCATTTTGAGAGAGTTTGAGGTTTATAGACACACTTTCTAGGAAGACATGAATTCAGAGAGACAGTTATGGACAGAGCAGCTTTGAAGAATGGTAACCCTGGAAACAGAGAGAGGAGATCTCTATGGAGAGCAGCATTCTCTGGAAAGCCATGGTGTGAGCTCCATAAAGGGCCAAAGGGCTTCCAGGCCCTAAAGTACCAGGAGTGGTGATCCACCTTTGTCACAAGCATAACCTATACATGTGCCTCAGCCAATGTACTCTAAGAACGAGCCCGCTATAGTTCCTGGGTGCATTTGTGCACATGCTTTATGGCTATTGAAATCAAAATGGATTCCTTTGCTAAGAGCTCATTTTATCTCCTGGCTGATTGTTAATGAGAAGAACACCACTGAGGGCCCAGGAGCTACAGTTTTAGTGACTTACCCTTAGAACCTGAAGTAGAAGTCACCTTTGGGAGCATAAATTGTCATTGTGAATACATGTTTGGAAAAGAGTTGAAAGAAGTGATTCTACTTACCTCACAGGGCTGTGCTATGGAAAGTGCTTTAGAAACCCTGAAAAGCTTGGAAATAAGAATGATCATTCTCATGAAATGGATCCTATCTCTTACCCTCATGAGCCTTTTATCTTATGGGGCATTGAAAAGGTTGAACACTAGTGCTGAAATGACAAAATACAGAGCCTTTGGATCTGGGGGAATCTCAGAGGCTCCCTCCTAGGTCCCTTCCACGCTCTAGAAAAGATCTTTCCCAATTCTCCCAGTTTTAAAAGTTCTCCCTCCCCAAAATATTTGTATTCCTTTTATATTGAATTATCTGTCTATGTGTGGATTCCTCCAGTGGAATGTCTCCTTGTGTGCAGAGACCAATTATCATCTTTGACTTTGTACATATAACCTATAAAGCACAGCGTATGTCACACCACAGGAAATTTAAAAAAAAATGTTTTTTTTTTAAGTTCAACATGTTTGAATCAGAACCCAATCATGAATCTCCACAAGGCAGCTTTACCAAAGCAATATCACTGGATTTGGACTCAGGAGCCCTGGATTCGAATTCAAACTGTACCACTTAGTATAACATTGGTCAAATCACTTCAACTTTCTGGCCTTCAATTTTTTTCATCTATTGAAAAAAAAGGAAGTTCAACTAGAGCCCATTCCAGATCTGAATTGATGACCCTTCTACAAGATGCCCCCATCAGATGGTCAGACAAGTTTTCAACTGAAAACCTTGAATAAGAGGAAATGAATGAATGAATGAAAATGTATTTATAAGTGATCAGTATAAGCCAGGTGCTATCAATTCAAATCCAAAAGCAAGGCAGTCAGGCTCCGACCAAGTAGGACGTTGCCTCCTCAGCTAAGCCTTGGGTTATTTCCAGTTCTGCTACTTATTTCGTTCCCTATAAGAACATTGTCAAATCACTCTCTTTCCTCAGTTTCCTCACTTGTAAAATGGGGGAGTTGATCAGGGTGACATTTAAGGTCCCTTTTATCTCTAACATTGTTGGATTCTGAGTGATGAAGATGTCAGCAAGATGACAATTTACCTCCTTATCACATGTTCTTAGCCTAGGAAACACACTTTGGGCTATACTTTCCCAGGAAGGATGAACTCAAATCCATTAGCTGTAATGTGACGATGCCTATTCCAGTTCCTACCTCTTTTTTGCCAGGGGGAGAGGGGCAACTTGGAGCTACTCCTATGTGTATATTTTCTTTTCTATAAGATTTTTTTCGTCCTTTTAAATAAAGTAAAATAACACTATAGAACTCATTCTGTACTCCTCCCCCCTTTAAATTTTCTTATTGTAGGGGCACGATTTTTCTACAGAACCTAGGGGCTCATAGGCAAATTTGTTTCTCAAATGACACCTTGTTTTTTCTAATTTGACTAGAGAGCTGAGGGAGGGAGGACAGCTTGTTTGTCTCACAGAGTCCTGCAAAGGGCAACTTTTTTTCCTCTGTTCATATATCTTTCTGATGCCTGTTTAACCATGTACATTTTGACAAGGATTAAAAGAGTCCCAAATCGCTGATCCCAAAGAAAGAATGGGAAGCAGGGCTGTTTTGATAGCTGCATATGGATATATTTAAAGGCTTGGAATCCACAATGTTGGCCCCAAACACACCATGAGGATTGCAAATGAGCATTTCACTTAGTAGAACATTAAGCATACCTTTGAGAAAGACTGTTCTTAGTGAAGAAGAGAGATCTCAAGAGACATATTTACAGTAAGCATCTTCAATGTTTTGGACGGAGGGGCATGCTATTTTTCTAGAATGAATCTGTTAAAACAATCACAGCTCACAAACCCCAGGCAGTAACAATGTTCCACTTACCTATCCTCTGGGGAGTACAGTAAACCAGAGAGGGGCAGGGAAGGGGGGGAGCTTTACAGATGGGCTCCAGTTTTTGGCAGGTGATAGCTTTGTTGGAAAAATTCGAAGTACAAAGTATAGATTTCTTTCTTTCTTTCTTTCTTTCTTTGGTCTGGGGCAGAAAAAAGAAGCAAAGAATCAAAAGGGTCTTCTCCACATATAAATTTCAGTGACAGAAAGAGACATTAGAGTCCTCTAATCCAAACTTCTTGTTTTACAGATGGGGAAACTGAGGGTCAGAGAAGAAAAGGGGTTTGTCTGAAATTATACTTTCAAAGTGGAAAGTCAGCTTAGTAATTATCAAGCCCGGATAATAGCATTTAAACCTGGAAGGAAACTCAACTAATTTATACCCCACCCCTGCATTTTTTAGATAAAGAAACTGAGGCCCAGAAAAGTTTAAATTTTCATGGCAGGAAGGAACCTCAGAGAATTTAGGATTATAGAAGGTAGAACTTGAGGAGGCCTTAGAAGTAACCATCAGACCTCTGCTGTTATAAATGAGAAAAAGGCTGTTATTTATCCACAGTCACACAGCTAATAAGTAGCAGTGTCTGAATTTGAACTCAGATCACCTGCTTTAACTCCACATCGAATGGGTTTTGTCACTGATGTTGCTGCTGCTGGTTTGTTTTCTTTTGTTGCTGCACTGCACTGACTTGCCATCTGGAGAATCGACTCTGTTCCTGGTCCATTATCCTGTTCCTTGCTATTGATGAAAACTTGAGAGCCCGATCCTCCTCCAGTCCCTCTCCTCCCCTTCCGTCCCCACCGTTAGCATTCGTGAGCTTGGAATTTTGGTCCCACTCCAACCCTCTTGGTGTTTTAAGTTTACTTTCCTTTAGAAAAAAAAAAACAGTTTCTTGTGTTCAGAAAGAAACCAGTTGTAAGGGAACTTTATTAAAATAGGTTCAACCAACTGCATAAAAAGGCATGTTGATGATGTCAGTGTCAGAGAATAAAAAACACATGGATTAAAAATTCCCTGACATTAGGCAAGCCTTTAAAAGTAGAAGAAATGTGCCCGGCAAATGTGTTTTGGTTTTATTAAACAAAGGCTAAGTCTTTCTGGGTTTCCAAACTACCCCATGTTGGAGGTGGAGGGGGGGCAGGGAAGGGGTATGCTCTTCAACTCTTTCAACTCAGAGGTGTTGGCCATTGTTCTATACAGATACAGGCCCTTATTGATAGCCAGTGAGCAAAAGGTCCCTGTTTGTCAGCCTGGCTGGGGAGTGGGTAACTCCCAGTGAGCCAATGAGAAGGCTCTTAGCTAGCTGAGGCAACCTCCCTGGAATCCAGCAGAAGTAGGGGAGGTAATGGAGGGTGCCAGGTCATCCTTTTGCCCTGGCCCTCCGTCTGGGTAGCTGTGGACTCCTCACTGGAACATCTGATTACTGAGGAGTAGACCAAACTTCAGAATCTGAAAAGTGACTTTAGCATTCATTGCGAAAAAATAAGAATTTCTTTAGTTTTAGAGAGTTGCTTAGAAGGCTGAGAAGGTAAGGTGACTTGCCCAGGATCCTGTAGCCAGTGTAGGTCTCAGGGGAACCTTGTTCTTCCAGCCAGCTTTTTATTTGCTACGATGATTTGATAGGCCTTTTACTCTTGCTGTATAAAATAGATACAAAAATAAATGGCATGTTATGCAGTACTATAAAATATTAAAAAGAGTCATCTGGACCTCACCTTATATGAGACACATGGGCACACATACACACATATGTACACAGGCAAAATGAAGCTCGTTTAATTTATGATTGTTTCTTGTTACCACCACAGAGCCTCAAAGCTTATTCCAGGGCTAAGAAAGCTTCAGCATTTGGCCATAATAATTATATTCTGAAGCCTTTTCTTGAAACCCCTTAATTTCCTGACTTTCTAATATGGTCTGAGGGAAGAGACTCTCAAACTTCCCCAGAATCTGGCAGAAGTAGATGAGGTAAA
Organism: Petaurus breviceps papuanus; assembly: GCF_028583685.1. Classification (NCBI taxonomy): domain Eukaryota; kingdom Metazoa; phylum Chordata; class Mammalia; order Diprotodontia; family Petauridae; genus Petaurus; species Petaurus breviceps. The sequence goes on from NW_027186352.1 coordinate 24,005,402, forward strand.
GAGCCAGTTCATCCTTCCCCCCTACCCCCTCCACCCCACTCTCACCCCCTATCTGGGGAGATGTAGAACCTGAAAGTCCTTCGTATTTATTTTTCAGACATGCTGACTTTTGACTTTCCAATTGGGAGCCTAGGGTAGTCTGCACCCTTGAATGGCATATGTGTCCACCCAAAGTTTAATTTGAGAGCAAGAGACCTCATAGCCCCTGGTACTTACTTGGTAATCTGGGATAACCATCTGGAGTCCAGTCCATGCTAGCAAGATGTGAAATAAAACTACATTAAGGACTGCAAATTTGATTATAAATGTATGTGAGATGCTGGGAAAATTATATAAACTCTCCATGTAAATTATTACCTTCAGGTTCACAGGGAAATAGGTTTGTTGCCACAGAATGTTGGTCAGTACCCTCTAAAGGGGCATAAATTAAAAAAGCACGGGCATTTTATTTAAGATTCTGTTTTAGACCTGCTAAGCAAGAAACAGATGGGATCTGGGGAGGTCCCTCTAGAATTGGAAAAAGCAAGGCCTGGGTTCAGATCCTGATTTTCATGCTTCCTGGCTGGGAATTGCCATTCCTTCTTCTGTCGAGTTGGGCTGGATGGCCTGTACGATTTGTTCCATCACTTAATGAGCATTTATTAAGTGCTTACTGTGTGCCAGGAACTGTGCTGCATGTTGGGTGTAATAATACCTGTTAATAAGAGCTAGGGTTTAGGAAGTGCTTTAAAGTGTGTCAGACACTTAAGTTTTCATTTGGCCCTCACAACAGCCCTAGGAGGTAGGTGCCATCTGCACTTTAAAGATGAGAAAACTGAGACTTACTAACATTAAGTGACTTGCCTAGAGCCACACAGTATCTGAGGCAGGATTTGAACCCACTACTTTCTGACTCCAAGTTCAGTGCATAATCTAACGGCCTACGAAAAAAAGGGGAAAATAGTTGTGTTTTCAAGCACATTGCATGACAACCCCCACATGGGGGGAGCAGGGCAGATATGAAAATCAAATGAAGTCCTGTCTTTAACACACTTTGGAAACTTCAGAGCAATATGTTAGTATCAGCTTAGCTACACTGGGGATGACTCTGGATCAGTACCTCTCTCAATGCACATCACAGTCTGTTCCTAACTTAGGGTCTGAGGCTCAGAGGGTTTTGTTGATGTGCCCAGGGTCACACAGCTATGAAGTGGCAGAGCCTGGATTTGAACACAAGTCTCTCTCACTCCATTTCTATCAACTATGCTTCACTGCTTCCCATGCCTGATACGCAAAACACAATATTAAACATCCTTAAAATTCTCTGGATTTTTATTATTTGACATTGTAAGGATAGGCACTGTCCATGGGGACAGTGGACCACAGCAACGGCCTGCCTCAATGAGGTCATGATAAAGGACTTCTCAGGGAATTTTCAGCAACCTTTTTTATTTCCTTAAAGGCCTATATGCTCATTTTTCTCATTTTGAATTTTTGGGATGTGGTAACATACTGGAATGGCATGATAGTTTGGAGAGGGGAGGGGTTTGATCTTTCCTTTCTTTTACTACTGCCTTGTAGCACCTAGGCTTGCACATGTTCAAGGAAAATCTTCTTAATGAAAATTGCACAAGGAGGTGCAGCCAAGATGGTGGAGAAAAGGCAATGACTCACCCGAGCTCTCTCCAAAACCTTTCCCAATGTCTTTAAATAATGCCCTGAAACAGTTCCTGGAATGTTAGAACCCAGAAAAGGACAGAGTGAAATAATTTTCTAACCAAAGATAACCTAGAAGTTCAGTAGGAAAGATCTGTCACACCTGGGTGAGAGAGCAGCAGAGTCCAGCACAGCCCCAGCCCCAGAAAACCAGGAGCAAGCTTTAGGAGTCACTGAATTAACAGTGGCAGTGGCCACTTCCAGAGCTCTTAGCCCACAAATGGTGTAACTGGTCAGGAAGTTACAAGGGCCTCTTTGGTAGCACTGAGGCAGGACCCTCTTGCTTTGTCCATACTTGGATCTGGGTTGCAGTCCTGGGTGGCAGGCCCAGGGTGAGGAAGAGCACTCCCATACCAGAACTAGCAGCAGCAGTGGAGGGAGGACCCTCATCACAGTTTCAGGGAAGAAAAGAGTGCTTGTGGTCACTCACAGACCAGAGCACAGGCCAGGACAGTAGTAAACACCTTTGCTTAGATCATACCACCTGGAAAGAACAGAAAACTTACATTCCCTAGAAGTATTTCTGAAAACAGATGCACAAAACTCCTGAAGCTTGGGACAGTGCACTCTCCACCCTGGAAGCAGAGTCCCACTTTAACAGAGTTAAAATTCAAGAAATAAACTGGAAAAACAAGCAATGAGAAAAGAACAGAAAAAAAAAATCTGACCATAGAAAGTTACTATGGTGACAAGGAAGATCAAAACATACACTCAGAAGAAGATAACAAACCCAAAGCTCCTATATCCAAAGCCTCCAAGAAAAATGTGACTTAGTCTCAGGCTATGGAAGGGCTCAAAAAGGATTTTGGAAATCAAATAAGAGAGGAAGAGGAAAAATTAGGATGAAAAATGGGAGTGATGCAAGAAAATCATGACAAAAAGTCAACAGCTTGGTAAAGGAAACACACAAAAAATACTGAAGAAAATAATACCTTAAAAAACTAACTATGCCAAATGGCAAACGAGATCAAAAAAGTAAACAAGGAAAAGAACTTCTTAAAAAGCAGAATTGGCCAAATGGAAAAAAAAAGATGCCCAAAAATTCACTGAAGAAAAAAAAAACTCCTTAAAAAGTAGAATTGACCAAATGGGAAAGGAGGTACAAAAAAATCACTGCAGAAAATAATTCCTTAAAAATTGGAATTGAGCAAATAGAAGCTAATAAATTTATGAGAAATCAAGAAACGATAAAACAGAACAAAAAATGAAAAAATAGAAGATAATGTGAAAGATCTTCTTGGAAAAAGAACTGATCTAGAAAATAGATCCAAGAGAGATAATTTAAAAATTATTGTACTACCTGAAATCCATGATCAAAATAAAAGGGCCTAGACTTCATCTTTTAAGAAATTATCAAGTAAAATTGTCCTGATATACTAAAAGCAGACAACATAATAGAAATGGAAAGAATCCACCAATCACCTCCTGAAAGAGATTCCAAAATGAAAACTCCCAGGAATATTATAGCCAAATTCTGGAGCTCCCAGGTTGAGGAGAAAATATTGAAAGTGACCAGAAATAAATAATTCAAATATTGTGAAGCCACAGTTAGGATAACACAAAATTTAGCAGCTTCTGTATTACAGGATCAAAGGTCCTGAAATATGATGTTCTGGAGGGTGAAGGATTTAGGATTATAAACAATAATAACCTACCCAGCAAAACTTAGTATAATCCTTCAGGGGGAAAATGGATATTCAAAAAATAGAGTAGTTTCAAGCATTCTTCATGAAAAGACCAGAGATTAATTGAAAATTTGTTTTTCAAATACAAGACTCAAGATAAGCACAAAAAGGTAAACAGGAAAGGGAAATCATACAGGACTTAAAAAGGTTAAACTGTTTGCATTCCCACATGAGAAGACAATACTTTTAATTCATAAGAGCTTTCTTATTAGGGGAGTTATAAGGATTATATATAGACAGAGGGCATAGGTGTGAGTTGAAAATGAAGGGATAATATCTAAAAAATTAAAATTAAGGGGTGAGAGAGGAATGCACAGGGAATAAGGGAAAGGTAGAATGGGGTGAGTTATCTCACATAAAAGAGGAAAGAAAAAGCCTTTATAGTGACGGGGAAGAGGGGGAAAGTGAGTGAACTCTATTCTTGTAAGAACTGGTTCAAAGAGGAAATACACACGCAATTGGGTTTAGAAAGCTATCTTATCCTATAGGAAGGGAGGAGTAGAAGAGAATGGGAGAAGGGGGATGATAGAAGGGCAGGCAGATTGGTGCATATGGTCATCAGAAGCAAAATACTTTTTTTTAAGCAATTGGGGTTAAGTAACTTGCTCAAGGTTACACGGCCAGTTATTATTTCTGGGTGTGGTGCTGAGTATCTGAGCCCGGATTTGATCCAGGTCATCCTGACACTGGAGCCAGTGCTCTTACTCGCTGAGCCACCTGGCCGCCCCTAAGCAATTGGGATTAAGTAACTTGCTCAAGGTTACACGGCCAGGTGTTTCTGGGTGGGTGCTAAGTGTCTGAGCCCAGGATTCGATCCCCAGGTCTTCTCAACACTGGAGCCCGTGCTCTTACTTGCTGTGCTACTTGCCTACCCCAGCAAAATACTTTTGAGGAGGGACAGGGAATGATAAAGGGAAAAATAAAAATGGGGGAAGTAGATGGAGGGGAATACAGCTAGCAATCATTAACTGTGAAAAAAAATTGAAGCAAGTTTCTCTGATAAAAGCCTCATTTCTTAAACATGTAGAGACCTGAGGCAAATTTATATTAAAAAAAGCCATTACCCAAATGACAAATGACCAAAAAATATGAACAATTTTCAGATGCAGAAACCAAAGCTATCTATAGTCATATTTTTAAACAAGCACTCTAACTCATCTTGATTGGAGAAATGCAAATTAAAATAATTCTGAGGCATTACCTCATACCTATTAGATTAGATAATAGGACAGAAAATGAAAATGACAAATGTTGGAGGCGATGTGGGAAAAATGAGACATTAATGTATTGTTTGTGGAGTTGTGAACTGATTCAACCATTCTTTATATCAATTTGGAACTATGCCCAAAGGTCTATAAAACCATGCATACTCCTTTGATCGAGCAATACCACTACCAGGTCCAAATCCAAAAAGAGATTTTTTTAAAAAGAAAAAGGACCTATACATGTAAAAATATTTATATCAGCTCTTTTCTGGTGGCAAAGAATTGGAAATTAAGGGGATGCCCATCAACAGGGTAATGACTGAACAAATTGCAGTGTGTGATTGTGATGGAATATTATTGTGCTATAAGAAATGATAAGCAGGATGCTTTAAAAAAAACCAGGAAAGACTTACACGAGCTGATGCAAAGTGACATGTACTGTGTACAAAGTAACAGCAACATTGTAAGATGATCAGATGTGAATGACTTAGCTATTCTCAGCAATACAATGATCCAAGACAGCTCTGAAAGGACTTATGATGGAAAATGCTATCCATCCCCAGAGGAAGAACTGATGGTATCTGAATACAGATTGAAGCATAGTTTTTTTAATTATATTTTTCTTGAGTCATTTTGGTCCATGTTTTACTTTCACAATATGACTAATATGGAAATAGGTTTTGCATGATTACACATGTACAACCTATATTGAATCACTTGTCTTCTCAAGAAAGGGCATGGAGAGGGAGGAAGGGAGAGAGTTTGGAACTCAGAATTTTAAAAACAAATGTTAGTAATTGTTTTTACATGTAATTTGGGAAAAATAAAATACTGAACAAAAAAAATGCAAAGAATCTGTATTTAGTTGCTGAAGTAACTCAGAAAATGAGGATAGTTAATTAATTTATCAAAAATATACAAAAAGATTTTTTGTTGTTGTTTAGTGGTTTATTTTAAGCCCAGATATGATAAATGTTTTCAGTTGTATGGTTTCAGCCTAAGGGCCATGTTTGTCATCATTATAGAAGGTAAAATGTGTCCCTGCCCCCTGCCATCATATACTTATAATTGCAATTCAAAATTAGGGTTTCCTGCAAGGGCAGAACTGTCTAGATCATACTGAAATGTAAAACAAAAAGGGGTTTGTTTTGTGTGTGACTTTTAAGTTAAGAATTTACAACAAATCTCAGTTAATTAGCAAACAAAAGAAAATTTCCCTATATGATTCTCTGTTCAAATTAGGCAGGTTTAGGCATAGAATTTCTTCCCCTCCCCCCCATTTAATAGCTAGTCACCATCACTATGCCTTGGAGAATCAGTGTAGTGTGACAGATAGAAATCTGAATGGCAAGTCAGAAAAATCTAGGTGGAAATTCTGATTCCAGCATTTAGTATCTGTCTGACTCAGTTTCTTCCTCGGTTAAATGAGGATAATGACTTTTGACAATAGCCTCCCAAGTCTATTGAGATCAAATAAAATGAAGCAATAAAGTAAAAACTGAGAGTCAGTTATTATCAATTTTCTGTTCTGTCTGGCTCTAGAAGTATTTCAGGAAGAGGTCACAGAACAAGGCATGTTCTGGAAATCTGAAAACCCATGTTCAAATCCTCGGTCTGCTCCCTTTGGCTCTTGTGACCTGCAAAGTCCTTCCCCTCTCTGTAAAATGAAAGGATTGAACTACACCATGCATTCTTAGCCTTTTCCACATCACAGATCCCTTTGGCAGTCTGGGGTAGCTTTTGTTCCCCCTTTGCAGAATCATGTTTTTCAATGCAGAGAATAAAGAGAATTGCAAAGTACCAATGGTACTGAAATAAATCATCCAGATTTTCTACAATCTGAGTTCATAGACTTCCAGGTTAAGACCTGCTAGATTAGATAATCTCTAAGGCCTCTTTTATCTCTTGATGCTCTGGCAATTCTATTATGGTTGCTGAGGTCATAGAAGAAGAAATATATGGTAGTCCAAATAGCTGAGGGTAAAATGGTGGCGCAAAGTAATGGCGTAGAAGACCTGGGTTCAAATCCTGTCTTTCCTGTGATCTGCCTCTCTGAACATCAGTTTTCTGGGGTGACTAGGTAGTGTAGTGAATAGAGCACTGACCCTGGAGTCATGAGGAATTGAGTTCAAATCTGGTCTCAGACACAACATTTATTAGCTGTGTGACCTTGGGCAAATCACTTAATCCCAATTGCCCTGCCCTCTGCCCTCCAAAAAAAAAAGCAAAAAAAAAAATTGAACATCAGTTTTCTTACCTTGGTGTAAATGACCATTTCAACCTATGTACAATTTTCACCTCCAGCATCTATTAACTGTGTGACCACAGTCAAAGCACTTAATTGTTGCTATTGTTGAAACATTCCAGTCATGTCCAAATCTTGTGACTGCTTTTGAGATTTTCTCAATAAGACTACTGGAGTGGCTTGCCATTTCCTTCTCCAGCTCATTTTACAGCAGAGTTAAGTGACTCACCCAAGGTCATACAGCTGGCAAGTATTTAAGGCTTGAGTTAAACTCAGGTCTTCCTGGTTGCTCTATGTACTTTGATATAGCTGCTCAAGGCCACTTAATATTCCCATGTGAGACTTTCCTAGACTATCCTTTACAAGGCCCATAGGATCATAGATTGAGAATTTAATTCCTTCATTTCATGAAAGATTAAACTGAGGTCCAGAGATGTAAAAGCAATGTTTCCAAGGTAACATCAGTGACAGGTTGAGCCCCTTTGCTCCAATCCCCGAACCCTCTTTTTGTTGTGTGATACAGGTACTGATTGGCATCAGTGGAGGGAGGTTCCATGTCTAATTGCCCCACCCCCCTGAAGCACACATCTAGGCCCTGTTCCCCCCCCCCAAGAAAAATTAAATAAAAATTTCTCTTGCAGAGAATTTGATTCAGCAAATGTTCCCTAAGTGCCTCCTATATTTGAGGTGGAATCCTTAGCATTAAGGCTGAAAAGATAAAAGCAAATGCAGTACCATGGAAAGAGACCTATGTGAGAATTAGAGGCACTGGGATTAAAGCCTACCTCTGATGTTTACAATCTCTGTGACCTCGAGCAAGTCATTTCACTTCTCTGGGCCTAAGTTTACCCTTCATGAAATAAGAGTTGAGCTTCGATGTCCCTTTTAGCTCTAGATCTAGGATCCTAGGAAAGAACCCAATTATCCTTGCCCTCAAGGAGGTTACAATCAAATAGGGAAATGAAACTACCCAGCCATATGATACTATTTTGAAATTGGCAAAGGTTGAAGGTTCCTCTCTTATAAATCAAAAAACCTAAGGACAGAAGAGAGATGAAGTTGGTGAAGTCCAAGGGCTGAACCTTGACTGAGAGGACCAGGACACATCTTCCCACCAACCTTGTGTCTTATTGATTAGATCTGTATGCCTTTTTGTATGGTGACTTTTCAAGGATTTGGCAAGGATTGGGTTCCTTTCTGAAACCCTTCTGGGCAAATAAAATATTCAGAGTAAGCCTTCAAATTCCATATTCTATATTTTCTTCAAAAAATTTTTCTGACAGTTCTGCTGATGTTAATGTTTTAAAAATAATATTCCCATCCTCCTCCCCAGTCCCACAGAGAAGTATCCATCTATCTGATGTCCATGTGTTATTAGAAGGTGAATCAAATACCAAGGCATTACCAGGGGTGGGGAACCTGCAGCTCGAGGTCACATGTGACCCTATAGGTCCTCAAGTGCAGCCCTTTGACCAAAAAGCGCAGTAAAAGGGCTGCGCTTGAAGACCTAAAATGCCACATGTGACCTCAAGGCTGCAAGTTCCCTACCCCTGAAGACACTGGCACCATTTCAGATCAGGTACTACCTAACATTCCAGTGGGATAAAAATCCCATCTACCCCAGCCTCCATCCCAGGGAGCATGAGAAAGGGGCCACATACCCCATCTGCCTTTACAGATACTGAGCAGGCATTAATGTTAGCAGAGCTCTTATTTCACAACACCAAAGAGAGTGACAAGCAGCCAATTTAATTAGTCTGGACTTGAATCCTGTCACCCCCCAGAAAAGGGAAGAAGGATATCTTAATGGAAAGGGAAAACAGAAATACAGTTATTCCCAGCATGGATCAGCTCCAGGGACCAGACTCACTCTATAATCAAAATGTAGCTCTCAAGTATCAGGCAGTGAAAGTTTTAACTTTTTACCACTGGGAACTCAGAATGTGGAGCCATGTGTTAACAGTTGAGGTGATAGGTCGGCAAAGAAACATATAGCTCTTGTCTGGGAGAAGTCAACTAAAAATGGGGAGAGAGAAAGTACTAAAGAAATAGATCCAAATCCATTACTGGCCCCATATGTCTGTGATATACCAAGAGGAGCATGCTTCCCGAGATGTCACGTAACTAATGGCAGCCTGCCATCACTTTCAGTCTCCCTCATATTAAAGAGCAGAAAGGACAAGAGAAAAAAAAACTCAACAGACATTCTGGGGACAAATTAGGCTGGAGTTCTTTAGCTATGTTTAAATTCAATAATGTTACACTTGTCAAGCAGTAAAGGGATAGATGGGGGGTGGTTAGGTGGTGCAGTGAATAGAGCACTGGCCCTGGATTCAGGAGGACCTGAGTTCAAATCTGGTCTCAGACACTTACCACTTACTAGCCATGTGACCTTGGACAAGTCACCTGACCCCAATTGCCCCTCTTAAAAAAAAGCAAAATATTTAAAAAGTAAGGGATTGCTGATAAAGTGCTGGCCTGAGAGTCAGGAGTTTAATTCCCAGCTGATACTTCCTAGTTGTGGACCTTGGACAAGTCACTTAGCCTCCCAGTGATGTTTTAGGCAACTTCCTTAAGGCTATGTTATAGGCATATTCCTGATCTGCATTGGTGAAAGGAGTTTTCATATGGGGAGTTAGTGGTGAAATCACAAGTCAAGATGAAACTGTCGGTCATCTCCCTTCATCCCCAACCATTCCCCTCACCCCAAATAAAATCCTTGCCTCTTTCTCTAGAGTCAATAATAACCATATATCATACCTTACAGTTTGTCCTGTTGTGCTATTTCAGTCATGTCTGACACTTTGTGACTGTATTTGGGGTTTTCTTGGCAAGATACCGGAGTGTTTTGCCATTTTCTTCTCCAGCTCATTTTACAGATGAGGAAACTGAGACAAGCAGGATTAAGTAACTTGCCTAGGGTCATACATCTAGGAAGTAGTTGAAGTCAGATTTGAATTCAGGTCTTCTTGTCTCCAGGCCAGGAACTCTAACCACTGCACCACCCAGTAGACCCCAGTCCGGCTTAATGGATGGCTACTATTTGTCTTATATGCAGGTTCTAATTCTGCCCATTTCAGATGAAAGTTATTGTTTTTAAACCAAGGAATGGGTCTTCATTTGGAAAGGGTGGAAGCAGTAAGGGTTAAGGCAAAGGATACTATATTTGAATTCCATAGGATTGAGGTTTGAATCTTAACTCTGCCACTTGTTAACTATGTGATATCAAGCAAGTCCCAACCTCTCTGGGCCTCAGCTATCTCATTTCTAAAGGAAGGGGCTAGATGATGTTTTAGGTACCTTCCAGTCCAATCCTATGATCTCATCCCTATTTTTGCTGTCCCTTGTGGTCTCCATTTTACAGAGATCTATGCCCCCTCCTTTATTTTTCCTAGAATCTGTTACTTAAAATAAAGATCAAAGTACAAACACTTGATTCCTTGACTGGTAAACCCCTCACTCAGCAGATCAATCCGGCAACACCTGACTGAATTACCTTATTCTCTTGGATAGAAAATTTTTCAATGCATTCTGCAGATTGAATTCTGCTGTAAAAGTTTCATTGTCCAAACTTGGCAGTTCATCAGCACAGGGAGAACCAGAATGGCTGCATGAAATTCCTTTGTGTCCAACCTACTCCAACAAACTTTAATCCCATGAAATGACCTGCAGCATTGATCCTCCTTGGCAGATCAAACCAACATTCTGCCCTCACGATTCCTCTCAGCCCCATCCCCTAGGAACAGAGCCCCTGAATATTGAAATGAATGTCACTTCAGTACTTTGGAAAATATATGATCTAATCAAAATGGGTATGGCCTCCAGTATGGTAACTTGTGATCTATCCATCCGTAACTAACTTTATTTTTTATTCTTGAGGAAAGAATCACAACCCATTCCGGTGAAACAATACAAAGAATAATTTGGAAAACAGGCTGGATGTTGAAGAATGCATCTGGTAACTTTCTATTTAAACCAATGATCTTGCTAACTAGGACCTAAGTATTACGGTTTCCAGATACTAAGGACTGAAAGTGCTAATTTCTCAGCCTGGGCCAAAGCTCTGCTGGCTTCACCCTAGTTATGATGGCACCCATGCCATCCATACCTGCTCATCCATATGTCTTATCTTTGTCTTCCCATAAATTCTCAATGGAGGGATTGTTTCATATTTTGGGGGCATTCCTCAAGGCACTGTGCTGGATTAAAATGTCTGTAAGTGTGTGTGGGCATATATGTGTATATGTGTGTGCATGTATGTATGTATCATTGTTTAGTCTTTTCAGTTGTGTTCAACTCTTCATGACCCTATCTGAGGTTTTCTTGGCATAGATACTGGAGTGATTCACCATTTCCTTCTCCAGTTCATTTTACAGATGAGGTAACTGAGGCAAACAGGGTTGAGTGACTTGCCCAGGGTCTCAAAACTTTTGTTCATCCTTTGTTTTTGAAGACTAGTGACATCACAGGTTGATGACTTGACTTGTGAACAAATGTCTGAGGTTGGATTTGAACTGGAGAAGATAAGTCTCCCTGACTCCAGGACTGGCACTTTATGTGCTATGGGGCCACCTAGTTGCCCCTATATAGGTGTATATGTATATGTGTGTATATGTGTGTTACACACACACACACACACACACACACACACACACGCACACACACACATGCTCCTTGGGGGCTGAGATTATTTGCTTCTTGTCTTTGTATTCTCTGTGACTAGCAGTGCCTGAGCTAGAGAAGGAACTTAATTAATACTAGATGATTGATTGCTTGGTTGATCCCTTAAATGAGTTGAATAATTGCCTTAATTTTGTTAGGCTTTGTTCTTGTAGACCTGTTCAGAGCTTCAAACAGGTTACCCTTCTTTGAGGAAAATAACAGAAAACCATTCCTGAAACTCAAGTTGTGTGTGTGTGTGTGTGTGTGTGTGTGTGTGTGTGTGATGTATGTGTTTAGATTAATCTAGTATGAAATCCATTTTAATTTTCTCCAAATTTACTTGTATCCAGAAAAACAATCTTGTGCATTATATTGTATATCTATGTGTCTGCTACCTTCCATTTTCTTCATCTCCTGCTATGTCATTTCCTCTCATGCTACAGATGAAACTAGACCTGATTGGGATGAAAGTGTTTTTAAAATGCTATAAAATTGGGACCAGATTAATCTTCCTAGCAGGGTACAACTTATATGGATGAGGGAGTGTTTATCCTATGATAATTTGCCTTCTGGAAAAATTCTATCCTAAAGTGTCTTGTATAAAAAGTGTGGTATTTGTTGCCCTGTGATCTATAGCCAAGGGAGGGGGAACAGCTCACACAAGCAAAATGCTTTAGGAGGATTCGAGGTCCAAGTAACAATGTAGCTGGTGTGTGTAATTCAATAACCTTTCATTAAACATCCAACTTGTATAAGGGAGGGGAAGAAGAATGGAATAAACATTTATAGAGCACCCACTATGTGTCAGGCTCTGCACTAAATGCATTACAAATATTATCTCATTTGGTTCAAGGGAGACTAACACATCCTGGCTGGGTGACCCTTGGAAAGTCCCTAAATCTCTCAGTGCTTTAGGCTTTTCTCCCAGACTATAATTTCCCCAGAAGGTGTTAGTTTGCATTGAAAAAGGGAGTTTCCTCACTTGGGAGTTCCTCATACCAATTAAATCATAGATCTGTTCCTTATTCTCCCTCCCCCCCCCCCACGGAGGAGATAGTTGCAAGGATAAGAAATAATAAATCTACAAGCATTTATTAAGTACCTTGTATATTATATTGTATGGTATACATAGTATACTATGTGTGTCAGACATTGTATTAGTGTCCATTGGGTTAGAAGTCCAAAGAATGAAAACAAGTCCCATTCACAAGAACCTTATATTCTATTGGGGGAGACCTTCCGTAAGCTTATATTCTAATGGAGGTATAGAGCCAAATACAAGTAAGAAAATTGTGCGGGTTATTCAAGGCCCAATCAAACAAACAATTTATTAATTACCTTCTCAGGACCCAGCACTGTGCCTCGGTACTGATGAGAAACAAAGTAACTTCTGCCTTTGTGAAGACCACATGAATGTGTATAGATATTTACATACAAAACAGTCTTGGAGAAGGACACTAGAACCCGGGAGACCCAAGTAAGGCATCCTGTGTAAGGGAGTGCTTGAGCTGGGTGTAACAGGGAATGGCATTTACAAAGGAGAATATGGAGAATTTGAGGAGCCTGCTTCCAGGAGAGACGCAGGCAATGAAGAATGAGAATGCTTTTGAGTGACTGTGAAGTATGCGAAGACATTGCATAGCTGGTTCTGGTCTGCTAAGCACATGGTTAGGGAGAGCCTCTGTGACTAGATGCTTTATTTCTGAACTGGTGCTGCCTTCAAAAGGTCCTAGTGAGTGAATCTACATTCTCTTGGACTGTTCTCTCTAGATTTGACTTTTTTGAGAGGACAGATTACAATGGGAGAGATCTTGGGATTTCTCCCCTCTAAGGAAGACAGGCAATCCTATGAAATAGGCTTTGGTACTTTACCACTATTTTTATCATTTTCTATTTAAAGTGAAGAAATTGGAAACACTACCCCTATGTGTTTCAAAAGCTTGGGAGACTAAGCCTCTGGGCTTCTTGGCATCCTAGGATCTAGGTTTTGCAATCATTCTAGCCACTGATGTCCTGAGAAGTGAGTGATCTTCAGGACCTACCATAGTGGTTTCTAAGAAAAGACTCATCTAGCTTCAATTCTGCTGTTGGATAAGAACTTAGTGGGACTAATGTGTTGTTGCTATGTGTTGTGTGCTATGTGTTGTTCAGGAATTTCAACTCTGTCCAATGACCCCACTTAGGGTTTTGTTGGCAAAAATACTGGAGTGGATTATAATTTCCTGCTCCAGCTCATTTTACAGATGAGAATATGAGGCAAAAAGGGTGAGGTGACTTGCCCATGCTTATACAGCTAGTAAGTGTCTGAGGCCAGATTTGAACTCAGGAAGAAGAACCTTCCTGACCACAGGTCCAATGCTATGTAGGAACTGAACTAAGTCTGATCCCATTCTCCCCAGAGAGTAAGGAGGATTAGGAGAGTGAGCCCTCAAAGTATAAAGGGAGAAATGTCATTTTGCTCTTGCTGTATCTTTGAAGTAAATATCCCTTTGTAAAAGCTAATTGAAGTTAAGTGATCCAAATGAACTGGGGCACTAGTCACTGGCACCTAATTCTGGAGAGGAATAAAATCAGTGAGAGTTTGAGTCAATTTCATAAGAAAGGAAATTCTCCCAAATCTCTTATGGATAGCAGCCTTGAGGGGAGGTGACTGCCTGGATTTAGGCTAATGACACAGAATGCATTTTCTACCTATGTGCTGAAGGAAGCCAGGGATTCCAAGAGGTGGAAGTTGGCGGTAGGATTTTCTATATAGAATATATACTACTAAGAAAACCAAAGGCATACTCAAAGAAAACCAAAGTTATTGCAAGTAGAAAAGCAAAATCAGCAGAGCCGTGGGAAGAGAAACTGGGAAGCACATGGGACCAGAGCTGAGAAGGAAGGGAGGGTTTCCAAGAAACAAAGGTAAGCAAGAGATGTAAGACATGGGGAACCACTTGTGCAAAAGCCTGGAAGCTAGAAATGGAATCGAGTATATGCAGAATCACTAACAGGTTAGCTTGATTGTAATGGAAAATGCAGGAAGGAGAATGATAGGAAATAAGCCTGGAGAGATAAGTGGGAGCCTGATTATTGTAAATGTTAGGCTGAGCATTTTTTATTTTATTTTAGAGGAAATGAGGCCTTGACTTTTACAGGGAGGGGGCAGGAGAGAGACATGCTCATATCTATGCTTTGGGCATCTCAGTTTGGCAGCTGTGAAGAGGGTGTATTGAAGAAGAGAGAGACAAAACCAAGAAGGTCAATTAGGAGGCTATTGTCGTTGCCTAGATGAGATGTGATGAGGGTCTGGAATAGGCGGAGAATGGACCACAGGTATGAGATGGGGTGAAGAGGGAGAGATCCAATTTCCCAAAGGCCTCCTGGGAAAGGTTTAGGGAGTCAATATCTTACACAAGGTCACATACGGAGGCAAGATTTGAACCTAGGTTCTCTGTTCAATATTAATCCTCTTTCTATTGTGCCAGACTACCCCTCAATGCAGGATGGGTGCAAGGAGAATGCATTAAGTTATCGACAGTGGCCACTCAGCTCATGGAATGGAAGAAAAACACAATTGGAGAAAGAGAAGGTGGTCATGTGGTGAAAGTGAGAAACAGCATATGACTGCCTGAGTCTACCTGTTGCCCATGGAGGGTTTAAACGCCAAGAAGGAAGCCTTCAATCTACTGGGACAACAAGCAACAGAAGATGGCTGCAAAGCCTTTGGGGAGAATCACCCCAGATCATGGGAGGGGTGTGCTGTCTGGAATACTGAAAGGCTATCTGCATCGACAAGGTCAGAGAGTCATCATGGATCTTTTGAAGCGTTGACACCTCCCCCCTAATGCTTAATGCCTTGTTTTCATGGTGGAGTCTTCAACACAGGTGGCAGATAAATCTACAAAGCAATCAACCAATCAACATTTATTAAGCACCTATTCTGTACCAGGCACTGTCCGAAGTGCTAGGGATACAAAGGCAAGGTAACAGTTCCAAATTCAAAGAGGTTCATTCCAGTCAGAGAGAAAATCATGTGCTTCTATTGCTATCTACAAATAAAGGCAAAATGTGTACAAGGTAATTTTGGTGGGGTAAGGCACTAGTGTCTGGGAGAATCAGGAAATACTTCATGAAGGAGACAGAGTAAATTCATTTGGGGTATTTGTGTAGAAGTTGCCATGGGAAGCCAATGCCCCCCCTCACCTGGAATGTTGGTGGCCCAGGGACAAAACTCCATCTCCCAATATGGTTATATCTCTGCTACTGACAAGGGAGACATGATAAGAGAGTACCAGTGACTTGATTGAAGTATACACCCAGTGTGTCGGATGTAAGGAACAACATTTGCTGCCATCCCATTGCCATGAAGGTGCAACAACCACATCATCCTCCCAACAACCCTTGAGCCATGACTGGTCCTTCTTGCATGATCTCTGTACGATGCCAAGAAGAGAAGTGGTTCTCAGAACACAGTGAATGGCACCCACAATGAGAATTCATAATGCATCCTCTATTGCTGTAACTGGAATTAGGATCTATTTTTACCCCCCGCCCTAAAAAGGTCCAACTTCTCTGACCTCATGTCACCTATCTGACACATCCCTAATCGTGGATGAACATGTGTGCATATGCATTTGTACGTGGTACATGTAAAAAGCCTATGAATCTGCAACCAGCTTGTCAATGGACTGAAATTTATGAAGTGCTGTATATAACAATAGTGTCTTTATACAGATGGATGAAGATGAAGGAGCAGATGCAGAAAGGCTGTTCATTAACCAAAGGAAGAAAATGAATCCAAAGACACTCAGGGAGCCCCTTAATTTATGAGGGTTTTCACTGGGGAGGAGACAGGAACAGAGTGAGAATGGAGCCACAGACAACTGCAAGAACAAGGTGGCAAACAGAAAAAAAGAGGAGGATCGTTTATAGTCTGGGAGGTCAGTGCTCTTACAAGGGCAACAAATATCAGATTCAACACCTAATTCTTCACTTTATTAATTACTTTGCACAAAGCGCTGGCCATCAATCTGCAGAAAACAGCTAGATTAGCATGCTGTCAGAAACCTATCTGGAGTTTGTCAGGAGAAGTATCCCTGACTCTTTCCCTTCTCTGTTACATTTGACACAGACTGCCCCACTCCCCCATGTTTCCAGAGCTCTTTTTTGGTCTTGATCCCTGAGACAGCACCCCATTCTGGATTAGAATTGGGTGGCTATAAAGGACAGCCAGGTGGCGCAGTGAATAGAGCACCGGCCCTGGAGTCAGGAGGACCTGAATTCAAATTTGACCTTAGACACTTAACACTTACTAGCTGTGTGACCTTGGGCAAGTCACTCAACCCCAATTGCCCTGCCTCCCCCCTTCAAAAGGCAAAAAAAAAAGAATTGGGTGGCTATGAGATAGAGTCTAGAGTGGTTTATATGGAATCAGAGAGACCTGAGTTCAAATTCTGCCTCTGGATTCAATTAGCTGTGTGACCCTGGACAAGTTATTTGACCTCTGTCAGACTCATTCTACTCATCTGTAATGTGGATAATAGCATCTACTACATGGGGTGTGTGTGGGCAAGAAAATATATGTTAAAATATACATTAAAAGTATTAAAAGAAATATATGTTAAATGCTTTGTATACCATAAAATGTCACAGAAGTGCTACTTATCATTATTCCATTATTCATATTTCATTCATTATCCAACATTATTATGTATTCATTTTATTAATTATTACTAATGGAAGAACCACAGAATCAGACAGTTGAAAGGGACCTCAGAGGGCATGTAGTTCAGCTCATACTCATAAAGAAATCCCCTTTGAAGCCTCCCCCCCTCCAAGAAGTGGTAGCTGATTTTTGTTGGAAGACCTGAGCTGCTTTCTTACCTGTTTTGGCACTCTACAGAATACTCACTGAACCTTTGTACCTGACTCGAACCTTAATCCTACCACATGGATTGTCTCCCCCTATTAGGGGTGAGCTCTTTGAGAGAAGATTTGCCTCTGATTTTTACCTGCACCCCCAGAATTTAGCCCAGTGCTTTGCATGTGGCGAGTGCCTAATAAGTGTTTTTCATTCCTGCATTCATTCCAATAGCACAAGAAAGATAATGCAGTTCAATTAAAAGAGAAATAATTGGGGGAAATCACAGCACATTTCTCTGCCAATGATTTAATATCTATGATTATAAAGAATTGATTCAAATACAGAAGAATCTGAACCATTCCTCACTAGATGATGTATTTGCCACCTTCTCTCCTCTGACAAGGTGACTATTCTGGGACAGTCCCTTCACTATTCACATTCACTATCACAATGTCCTGCCAGTTGGCCTCCTGGCCTCAAGGTGCTACCCACTCCAGTCCATCCTCAGCTCAGCTGTCGAATCAGTCTTCCAAAATCAGAGGTCTGACCATATCACCCCCCAACCAATAAACTTCAGTTCTGTTCAGTCATTTTTGTGTCTTATTCCCAATGACCCCATTTGGAGTTCTCATGGCAAAGATATTGGAGTGGTTTACCATTTCCTTCTCTATCTCACTTTATAGATGAGGAAACTGAGGCAAGCAGAATTAAGTGACTTGTCCACAGTCACACAGCTAGTTAGTGTCTGAGGTCAGATTTGAACTCAGGAAGATGAGTCTTTAGGACTCCATACCTGGTGGTCTATGTACTGCGCCATCTAGCTGCCCTCCCCCAAATAAGCGTCCTATTATCTCCATGATTGAGTACAAAATCCTTGGTTTGCCTTTTCAAACCATTCATAACCAGCTGCCTTCCTACCTTTCTAGTCCCCCACACTAATCAGATTGGCAAAGATGATAAAAGTGGTAAAAAAGGGTTGCTGTATGTGGGGGGGCAGTCTGTGGGAGGCCCCTAATGCATGGTGAGAGGGGCTAATGATGGCAGTCCAGGGTGTTCTAGCTGTGGGTTCAAATCCTGCCTCTAATGATTCCCACCTGGGGATCTTTGGCAGGCTGATTCTTCTCCCAAGGCTGGGTTCATTTTCCTCATCTATAAAATAAGGAATTTGAATGAGATGGTCTCTGAGGCCCTCCCCACTTCTAAACCTCTGATCCCTCCAAGTCATTAAATAGTGTAGCTGTTAACCCGGTGGTACTATTAAGAGGTAGCTGGGTAGCTCAGTGGATAGAGCACCAGGTCTGGAGTGAGGAAGACCAGAGTTCAACCAACTAACTGTATGGCCCTGGGCAAGTCACTTAACCTCTGTTTGCTTTAATCCACCGGAGAAGGAAATGACAAAACCACTCCAGAATCGCTGTCAAGAAAACCCCATAGAGGGTCATAAAGAGCAGGTCTGGACTGATCAGCAGCAACAGCAATACAAATCAACTTATTCAGACCGTTCCCTGGAAGGTTGAACACTGAAGCTGACGCTCAAATGCGTCGGCCACATGATGAGAAGACGGGACCCGGAGGAGAATGCTGATGTTCCGGAAAGAGTGAGGATGAAATGAAAAGAGGACAGGAGGGGATGAGCCTGGACAGATGGGAGCAGAAGGGCCGTGGGGTCGGGACGAGTCAAACACAACTGAATCAATGAACAACAAGAGATCGTGTCTGTGCGTTTGTGCACGTGTGTGGGCATGTATGTGGGGGGCGCAGCTGGCTGGTGCGGTGATAGAGCACTGGCTTGGAATCAGGAAGATTCGTCTTCTTAAGTCAGCAGGATTAAGTGACCTTTCCAAGGTAACACAGCTAATCAGGGCGAAGGCTGGGCTTTAATTCAGGTCTTTCTGATTCCATGCCTGGAGCTCTAGGTTCTGTACCAACTAGTTGCCCCTAGCTTAGAAATATGACCCAGCAAAACAAGTCACCCTATTGACCATGTGTGAGAATGAGCATCTCATTTGTCATTGCAAATATGTGCACAATACACATATACATATATGTGCATATAAGTAAATATATGTAAAATGAGTATAAGTCTACACCCATATTTACATGCGTGCACACAGACATGGCCAATGAGAGGTTTTACTGGGCCATATGTGTCTGTTACAAGGGAGGGCTTCTAGTCAGTGAGGAGGGCTTGGGTACAGAAGTAAGGGGGTAGCTATTGGGGAAGAAAAAGCACTGACAGACGATTTAAAAAAATGAACAGGGTGGAGGAGTGCGGAACAAGACGTGGACAAAATGAGTTTCTGCCCTTTCAGATCTAGATTCCTGACGTGACAGGACATGGCACAATGTGATGATCCATTTCTTAGGGACTGGCAGCTCACCATGACTGACCCAGGGACTCATCTATGCCCCGAATAGGGGAAACCTTTTTTTCAGGAGGCTCAGGACTGAAAATCATGGCCAGCTTAACCTGGGTGGGTGGGATTTGGTGGGTGCCCCACTTCAGCTCAGTAAGACCCAGCCAGAGGCTGTCTTTTTCTCCTGTTAAAATCCCAGCTCTCGGGTGTTGGGAGATGAAGTCTATCTTCTTTTTAATTATACTCAGGCTTTTCTGACCACAAAGAGGCAATGTTGGTATGGAAGGGAGTGAGGCAGCTATAATTGGTTTTATATTCCAGGTTGGAAAAAAAAACAAAGTTTGACTCATTTGTTTTATTTTTTTAAATGTCACTTCCCCACCTCCCACCCCATTCCCACATGGAGGATTGTAAGAGACTTACTTCATTTTTAGGATCCTGGGAAAGAATTGTTTTGTAACCCAACACCAGCTGATATGTCATGAAGGCTGTGGCCTAGGGATATCGGTGCTAATATACAAGACAACCCTGAGAAGATCAGGTCAAATCATAGTCAAGAGAAGGCCAAAGGGATCAGGAGAGCCCCAGGACCCCAGAAATAAGGCAAATACTATACACAAAAACCTGGACTTTACTGAGTGAGAAGCCATACAACCAATAGAAATCAAGAGAATGAGGTGGGAGAGGGGGGCTAGAAGAGATGACATGGGGGGAGTTCATGCAAATAGCAACAAGGAAATCTACAGGAGTGGGAGGAGCAGAGTTTTGGAATGGTCCAGTGGATAGGCATGGCAACCAGAAGGAATGACCTGGGGAGCAGTGGGAGGAAAGCCTGGGACACTAGAAAAACAGATTGATGGAGCCAGCAACTAGTCAGTGCATGTTTTTTAAGCCCCTGCAACATTCGAGGGATATGTCAGTCTGGAAAAGAAAAGGATGGCAGATCATGTATCAAAGCAGATAATACGTGTAAAAACACTCAGCCAACCTTAAGGCATCTTGTAACTGCTAGCTATTATTGGGAGAGAGACTGGGTCTATGATTTCATTGATAGAAGAACTCCCAGTTGAGAAAAGCTTCTCTACCCATACAGGTCGCCAACCTTCTGTGCAACTTAGAGTCTCAGAGTATTGCCTAGAGCGCTGGGAACTAAATTGCCTTGTCCAGGGACAAACAGGAGGTATCAGTCAGAGGCAGGATTGAATCCGGCTCTTCCTCGCCCTGTGGCCAACAATCTGTATGTTATACTATTCAGTCTCTCTAGATGTTCTTGGTTTTGGATCATTTTAATGGAATGGAAAATAATCTGGTAAGCATTTATTCTGTGCCAAGATTTGCTAAGCACTGAGGATACACAGGGAAGGCAATCCATCCTGAAGGAACGAGGATGTGAAACTAAGGGTCCCTGAGGATTGCATCAGCATCTACAAAATAATCAAACAATAATAATACTAGCTGACATTTTTAATACATGAACTTCTCACACCTTCTCTCATTTGGCCATCACAGTGATTCCTTAAAGCTAGTACAACAGGTATTATTATGTCCATTTTACAGAAGAAGAAGTTGAGATTCTGGGAGATTAAGTTGACATAGAGAGTTGGACATGACTGAAAATGACTGAATGGCAATTGAAAATAATCTCTACTGGACTGATAGTGTCAGTATGGCTGCATGTGTGGATTAAGTACACATGCATGTCTGTACCACAAGGGTTGTGTACATATATGTACAAAGTATGCATTCATGTATATATACATATGTATATCTATGTACCTATATACATCCATATATACTCACACTAAAACTATAGCCAAGTAAATAATATATAACTAGCATTTACAGAGTCCCTTGTGCTTTGCAAAGCACCTTGCGTGCTATTTCCTATTACACTGTAAACTCTTTGGGACTAAGAACTAGCTTTTGCCTTTTGTTGTAACCTCAGTCCTTAGCACAATGCTTGATATATAGGCTGTGATTAATAAATGTTTACTGATTGATCCTCACAACAATACGGTGAAATAGGTGCTATTATCATCTTCATTTTACAAATGAGGAAAATGAGACTGAGAAATCAAGTTATTTACCCAGGGTCACACAGCTAATAAGTGTCTGAGGCAGGATTAGATTTCAGGACTTCCTGATTTCAAGTCCAGGGTTTTCCTGATTATGCCAATTTCAGTTACACTGAAAATGGAAATAATACTGTTCTCTGTATCAGCTGTGTCCTCTCTTCCCTTGGCCCTCTTCGGTGTTTAACATTCAAGACGTAGGGACTCGGCATGTTTTTAATTTAGAAAGAGTCCTATTCTGTTGGTAATCAGAGTAGGCTTCAGCTAAGACAAGACTAAGATGGGTGTTCCTTGGAAAACTGCCAGAGAGACCCCATGGGGTCTGGTAACACTTATGCCAACACTAAATAGCCTATTATTTTTGTTCAGTAACATATCTGTTTATATCATGCTTTGCCATAGCTCAATGCTGTATATTCAGTGGACCCATGCATTGTTTAATGACGTTGTCATGTCATGTGTTTCCTAATAGCTTGCTACCATGGCATCCACACACTCTAAAGGAAATTGCAGCTGCATTTCTGAACAACTGAAGAATTGCAGCATGCTGGCCCACCCCAGCCTTACCATCCAAGGACTAATGATATTGCTGTTTTAAAAGAACCTTCACAAAAGACAACCAAACACATTGACTTGCAAACATATCCTTTCCCATTTCTGTTATTGTGAATTTTATAAACCTGCTAGTCTGAGGCTTAGTATTCTATTTGCTGCTTTTGTAAACCCATAATCAGGGGAGATGTCTATAATAACTGTTTTACTCAATCCCCTGCTGTACTGGGGAAGGTGATTTTTTTTTAATCTGAAAGGGGACAAAACTGCATTATAAGTAATTGCTGATGATGACAATTGCTGGCCAGCATCCAGGTGTCTAAAAATAGGAGGCTATTGGCTCCTGCCTCCTGAGAAAGAATCCAATGTCAGCAGTGTCAGGAAATGTAACCAAACTAAAATGAAAACACCCCATGGGGTTACATAATTCACTGGGGTCGTTTTTGCAGGTTCTGCATGTGAATGGCTTATCCCCCTCCACCACTCCCCCCACCCTGAACAATCTAATCGTACGAATTTTATAGGAGCGGTTGATGGGCTACAGCACCGTGCTTTAGACTCAAACAGTTCTTTGATATAAACAATATTTTTCATTTCAAAGGTAATTGTTGGTAGCCAATAGGCACTGATAGTCCCATGAGAGGCACGCAATAAGTACACAGCCTTTCAGAAAGCAGAATTGCATTTTCTATGAGAGAGACCATTCGCGCAATGGAAAAGCCATTCAGAGAGGCAGCAAAGAGATAGCCCCTTAGCTCGCCAAGATGCAAATGTGCAGAAGTGTATTAGGTGACATGCTCTCCCAGGAAAGCCATTGGGAAAATGTGTGCCTGTATCTACAGATGCATGTACATCCATGTTTGTGTATATACATATATACATGTATGAACTTATAGACAATGCAAAGTGTGTGTTTATAGTTCACATTCATATACATGCACACGTGTGTACACATAAATGCAAGTATAAATATAAACACAGAAGTATATCTCTTATCTCTCTTCATAAATATATGCATAATATATAGATTATATATCTGGATATCTAGATGGAGAGATAATAAAGGAGAGAGAGAGAGAGAGAGAGAGAGAGAGAGAGAGAGAGAGAGAGAGAGAGAGAGAGAGAGAGAATTGAGGCCAAGACCTGGGCCTGTTATTTGTTGTTATAAAGAACTCTTTGGTAAGGAAACTCCCTTTACCAATACAGGTAGCACCTTCTTAGTAACTTAGTCTTAGAGAACTGCATAGAGTAACTAGAGCAGCTAGGGGGCGCAGTGAATAGAGCACCAGACGGGAAGGCACGAAGGCCTCAGATACTAGCTATATGACCCTGCACCAGTCACTTAATCTTAGTTTCTTTATCTGCAAAATGGGTTTAATGATGGAACACTACTTCCCAGGATTGTTGTAAAGGCTCAAATAACAGTCCTCATATTAGTAAAGCGTTTTGGAAACCTCAGGGTGCTACACAAATGTTAACTATTATAGCTGTATTGTTGTGCTGAGAGAGTAAGTGACTTGTCCAAGGCCAAACTCAGAGGCAGAGTTTGAACCCAGAACTTGCTGGATCTGAAGTTGCCTCTACGTCCTTCATACCACTCTGCCCCCTTGATCTTTGTTGTATTTACATTGAGAGGAGCAAGAGTCTAGACTTGTGCTTTCATTGTCATAGTGAGCTCCTTGTGGAAAAGAGCCCTCCATCAATGCCAATCACAACGATTCTGCAGTTTACAGTTCTATGGATTTGCCTAAGGACCCTCCCAGGGTCAGGCAGACAAGAGGTAGAATTGGAACTCATGACTTTTGACTCTCAGGTTGGCTCTATTCATTGTACCATGCTAGCATTTATATTTGCATTACTTGTGATCATTTCTTTTTTTTTTAACTTAAAAAAAATGAATTTAACAAACACCAAATAAAATGGATATTTCCACCTACATAGTACGGTGAAAAAGGAGATTGTGCATGATACTGCAAATTTCTATTAAGAGCAGCTTGGTTTTCTTTTAAAATATATGATGAATTGAATAGGTAGCTTTCCAAGTCGCCCTACTTATCTGTGCTTCTTTCTGGACACCCAGGTTTCTTCCGCATGCTCAAATTAAAAACAAAACAGGCTTCATCGAAGCTCTTTTCCTTTGTCTCTTTATCTTCTTATCCTTACCCCTCCCCACTCCCTTCCCCCTTTACCTCCCTTCACTGGGGATCGAAAGAAAATAGTCCTTGTAACACATATGCACAGTCAGAACCCCAAACAATTGAAGAAACCAGCAAAGCGAATGCCCACGTAGGCTGCGTCTGAAGCTATGCTTTATTCCACATCTTGAGACCATTATCTTCAAAATCCTTCCTCTGGAATCATGGTTATTCACATTGGTCGCAGTTCTTAAATGCTGTTTTGTCACAGAAGTTATTCTTCTGGTTTTGCTCACTTCCCTCTGGATCAATTCATATAATTCTTCCTAGTTTTTCCCTGAAATGATCTCTTTTGTCATTTCTTATGGCAAATCAAAAATAGCTAATAATAATAGCTAAATTTATATAATTTATATATATATAATAGCTAAATCTATATAATGCTTACTATATGCCAGGCATTGTGCTTCATAAGTATTTTACAATTAATGTTCCATTGCTTTCACATACTACTATTTGTTTAGCCATTCCCCAATACAGGGACATCTACTTGGTCTCCAAAATTTTCCCATAACAAAAAGAGCTGTTATAAATATTCACATAAAATACAAACGACAAACCATGATGCCGGAGGAAGGATTTTGAAGATAATGATCTCAAGATGTAGAATAAAGCCTAGTTTTAGACAGAGCCAAGGTGGGGATTAGTTTGTTTGGTTTTGTTCTTTTCTGTTGTTGTTATTTTTGCCTGTGCATATTTGTTACAAGGATTTTGATTTTTTTTTTCCCCAGTGAAGGGAGGAAAATAGGAGGGAGAAGGGAGTGGAGAGGGATAAGGATGAGGTAGGAAAGAAAGAAAAGAGGTTTATTGAAACATCTTTTTATTTTCTTCATAAAAGGAGTTCTTTTCTTCTTTCCTTGATCTTTCTGGGGTATAGACTTAAAAGTGACATCACTGAGTCAAAAGTTATATACAGTTTAACCACTTTTGCCATCTGGTTCCAGATTACAAGAATTTACCTTATAAGTTACTTTACAAATTCCCCCACAAGGGCATTTGTATGATTCTCTTTCTCACTCCTTCAATAATCATCATTTTCTGTCCTTTTGTTGGGTCATCTTTGTTAATCTGATTTGTGAACCTGAGAAGTGGATTAATTTGCATTTCTTGAATTATTAGTGGTTTGGAATTTTTTATGATTGTCATTCATTTGACTCTCTTCTTTAAAAAAAAACACCTATTTGTATCCTTTTAGAAAATGGATCTTATTATTATAAATTTGAATGAGTTCCCCAGAAATCTTGGAAATGAGACCCTTCTCTGAGAAAGTTGCTGCAATTTTTATTCTAGTTGTATTTCCCTTCTGATCTTATTTATATTGAATTTGTACAAAATGATTTTTTTTAATTTTATAAAAGCAAAATTATCCATTCTATTCTCTGTAACACTCACTGATTCTTGTTTGGTCATGAATTCTTCCCCCATCCATAAGTCCAAAAGGTAATTTCTTCTTTGCTCCTCTAATTTTGTTGTTATTTTTATGAAACCCTAGATATAAGTCTACATTGTGTCCATTTGCAGCTTATTTTGGTATATGGCATGAGATGTTGGTTTATGCCTAATTTCTGCCAGACTCCTTAACAATTTTCACAATAGTTGTTGTCATATAGTGAGTCTTTACTGAAAGCATACTATATATTGTTTCATACATATAACATATATACATGTATGTATTTCACATATATATGTGCACACACTCACAGTCTTTGGGTTTATTGAATACCCTTTTGTTTGCCTCTGCGTATTATAGACATGACCCTTTCCAATGACAGACCTTGAATTTCAAACAGTACAGTATTGTTAATGTGATGACTTATTTGTGGTAGAATTTGAGATTTGGTCTTGCTAGGATTCCTTCCTTCCCAATTTTTAAATTATTATTTCCCTTGATATTCTTGCCCTTATCTTCTTCTAGATGAATTTTTGTTTGTTTCTATCCCTGAAAAGTAATCCTTTAGTGGTTTGATTGGTATACCAAAGGAAAAGTGAATTAATTTAGGTAGCATTGTCATTTTATTACTTTGACTCAGTTTACCCATGAAGAGTTAGTATTTCTCCAATTATTTCTATCTGTATGTCCATGAAGAGTTTTGTAATCTTATTCATATAGTCCTATGTATATCTTGGTAGGTAAGATCCCAAATAATTCATATATTCTATAATTATTTTTAATGGATTTTTTCTTTTTATTTCTTCCCAATGAAAGAAATGCTGATAGCATTTTTATATGCTGAAATGCTGCTAAAGCTCTTATTTCAATTATTTTTTCCTTTTCCTTTTTTATTTAAAAAAAAAGCATTTCCATAACATGTTATAATAATAAAAAGATGATTGCACATGAAACTGCAAATCTATTTCTTTTAAATATACAAGTTATGTAAATTAATTTTTTCTTCTCCCCCACACTAGAGATGGCTACCATTAGACACAAATAGGTGTATACACACATACATACATACATATGCTAGATGTGTAAAATTATTCTATACAGACCTCTATTTATCAGTTCTTTTTCTGGATGCAGATAACATCTTTCTTCCTATGTCCTTTATAGTTCATTTGAGTATTTATAATAGTCAATGTAACTTATTAGCTCAAGCTCCTTCTTAAAACACTACTGCTATTACTGTATACAGCCATCTCTTGTTTCTGCTCATTTTGTTCTTTATTTTATGCAAGTCTTTCCATGTTTTTCTAAAATCATTGAGCTCATCATTTCTTATGGTCCATATGGAATACTATGCACAGTATTCCATTACAATCATACACCACAGCTTCAGCCATTCCTCAGTTGATGGACATCCCTGCAATTTCCATCACTTTACCACCACAAAGAGAGCCGTTATAAATTTTAGAATATATAGGTTCTTTTCCTTTTTCCCTAATAAGTTTTTTCAATTAATCTTACATTGACTTTTTTGGGTTATCTTCAACTGATTATCACATCACCAACAAAAAGTGACAGTTTTATTTCCTCTTTACCTATGCTTATTCTTTGGATTTTTATCATTTTAAACTATTATTATTGTTATTTTCATTTATCAAGTATTCACTTCCCCTCCCCCCATCTCTGAGGGGAGAAAAAGAGAGAAACACAGAACACATGTATTAGATCAGCAGTCAAGCAAAGCAAATTCCTACATTGGTTATGTCCAAAAATACATTACTTATTCTGGAAATTAGTCTATCTTCTTTCTAGCATGAGGCAAATCCTTTTGCCATTACATAAATATTGGCTTTTGGTTTCAGATGGATACTATTTGCCATAGTAAGCAATGGTCCATTTATTCCTATGGTTTCTAGTGCTCGTAATAGAAATGGGTGTTGGATTTTTGTCAAAAGCTTTTTCAGCATCGTTTTATGTAATCCTATCTATTATTATTATTATGCTTATTTTAATATTATTTATTATGTTTACAACCGTCCTTAAGTGACCTAATTCTGCCTCTTGATATAAATCTGGAGTGTTTCAAGAGAACCTCAGGAGTACCTACCTCCTCTGGAACAAGGTCATAGCAGACAAACAAACTTGCAAAAACAACAGCCTTCAATTTCAAATTTTCCCATTGAGTAATGGAGCTAAAGAGAACTTCCAGGACTGTGAGAGATGGGGCG
>NW_027186352.1:24033542-24057315 GCF_028583685.1 Petaurus breviceps papuanus
AGACCACAGAATGTTAGAGGTGGGAGGGATCTAAGAACAACAGAAGGGAAGTTTGAGGCGGTGAATTCTGCCCTAATCACAAATTTCTGCAAAAATGGCTTTCCCAAGTAAATCTTATCAATACATGCTTGCCCTTTTCCCCAGGGTGAGGGATATTGCTGTCCATGGAGTAGCAGTCAATCAATTGATTTATCAAAAAGCATTTATTAAGTACTTACCACATACCAGACATCAAAAGTGAAAGATGCTTCCTTCTAGAAGCTTATAGTCTCATGTTGGGACATAATGTTTCCATATATAAAGACATACAAAGAGATGTAAGAGAAACAAAAAGGTTGTGGGTGCTTGGGGGAGGCATTAGCTGCAGGATGGAGCTCCTTGAGATCGGGGATTTTTTTTCATTTTTTTCTTTGTATCTTAAGTAAATTGGACAGTGCCTGCCTACCTATCACACAGTAGGTGTTTCTTGGTTAGTTGATTCATCAGCAAATTTTTATGGAGAAGTTAGTACTTGGGTTGAGCCTTGAAGCAGCCCAGAAGGCTGATTTCTTGCTTCCCTTCCACCCATAAAATACCTTCCGTTCAGGGAATGCAACTGGGTTGACAGGGAAAGAAAAGAAAAGGTAAAGCATTTGGGCTGATAAGTATTTTGTACTTATTTTCAAGTCTGAGTTAAACACAGGATACCCAAGTGAATACCCCAGAACAAAGGGAATGATTGGAAGATATATTGTCTAAAACAAAACATGAGAAGGAAGACCAGTGAATGAATGTTCATCAAGAGATTAACAGCAATCCAATTAAGGACTCAAAGTCAGATCCAAAAGAAAGGCACACTAGTAACACAGAATTCTCTGCAGCCTTAAAGGAAATCAATCCTTACATCATGTTGAGAGTAATCCCATCTGCTCCTCTGCAGAATCATGGCTAGATGTTCAATTAACATTATAAAAGGGCAGGGAAAATCTTAGGGTTTGTAAAAATCAAGCTTCTGGTCTTTCAATTTCAGTCGAGTGAAAAAGGAGAAAAGGCAAATTTAACTAGCTCTGGACATCTAGGGAGAATTAGGTCAAGGGATAAAACTCATCTGGGAATCAACAAGCCTTGTTCCTTTTCCTTTCCTACTCCAAGTGCCTGTGAGACATTGGACGAAGTCACTCAACTTCTGCCTTATTTTCTCCTTTTGCGCAAGTAATTACAGACCAATTCTGCTAACATTACAGTGGGACCATAAGGGTCATTGACATCCTGTCTTTAAAAGCATTGACAACATTTGGAAAATACCAAATTTCATTTTCTCAAATCTTACAAAGGGTTTTAAAGCCAATACTTTATCTACACATAGTCAGTCCGTACTGGAAAACTCTCACCTATCTATTAGGATTTCTCCATATTTTCTACATCAGCTTGCATACTTTTGAATGTTCAATTCAACAAACATTTATGGAATTACTTCCTTGTATGAGAATCAGGTATTAATTTTTTTCTAAACTTTCTATTTATTTTTAATTTATGAAATAAAGCAAACATTTCCATAAAATAGGATAATAAAAATTATTCTGAAAAAAAACAGGTGTTCTGTTTTCTAAGAATGAAATAAGGTTGCTTCACTTTTTCAATACATAGAGATCTTGAAAATTGTTTTAAGTCTCAGAGATCATGTCTGATATAGAATCCACAGGGGTGAGAGAATCCCTACAGCCAGTGAGGACCTACAGGAGCTCTTGTTTGAGCAGAATATTTTATTGATTATATCAGGAGTCAGAATATTGTAGAATATATTAAATGCTGTCCATAACCACTCAAAGGAATTTGACCTGACCATTCTCACAGGAAAAACCAAATGCTTGAAGAACATCGATTGTGCTGATGAGAGTGTAAGGCTAGGGGGACAACAGACCATCAGCCCATACATCTTGCATGCATTTATGGCACACAGACAGTGAGCTAGTCCCAGAACTGAAGGGGAAGAATCAAGTTGGCTGAATTCCCTTTGGGGTTGTAAGAGATACTTTCAATGACTTCAATTTACTCCCTGAAAGACAGTTCTATTTTGGGAGGGGGGACTAGTGTGATCCATTGAAGAGAGCACTGAAGTTGGAGGGATGCACTTAGAGTCACAGAAATTTGGTCCAATTCTTCTTTTGGCCACTAACCTCTTGTATGATCTTGGATGAATCATTCTTTATCTGAGTTAGGAAGACATTGGACTAGATGATCTTTGGGATCTCTTCCAGCTCCAGAGCTAAAATCCTCTGATCTTCAAATTCAACTAAAGCACTAAAGCTGAAAGATCAATTAGTTTGCTTTCAGTGTGAGTGTTGAACAATATTCTGCTTGAGATGACATGTGGTTTTTAATTGTGGAATACCACAACTTCCGAGGATTCAAAATTTCTGGTTGCCAAAAAGGCAATGGGCAACTCTGTGGGGAATTTCATTGGTTTACTACATATTACCAACATCAAAGTATGCACCAAAAGAATACAAAAGACATCACCGAAGATATGCAGGATGGCTGACTGATGGGCAGGCGACATAGTAAGATGGAGGGATAATTTATGAGCAGACCACCTACTGCATTTGTATCAAAAGATCTAGAGGACATGGACAAGAACCATACAGGTTAACAAGATGTGCATAGGTTGCAATCGATACTGATGCAGGAAACATTTATAATAAGGAAATGCTGTGACCTAGTAGATAGAATGCTGAGCGTGGAGTCAGGATGACATGGGTTCAGATCCTCATTGACTATATCACCCTGGGTAAATAACTTCATCTCTTTGAGCCTCAGTTTCCCTACATATCAATTGTTGGACATAAAGTCAAGAAGACCTAGGCTGAAATCTTGCCTTGGATGCTTAACAGTTGCATACCCTTGGTTCATAAAATGGACAAAATACCCATCATGTCTACCTGACAGGGTCAGACACCACTTGAACCATGATGTATATATTGGTTATCTGGATAATTTGGCATATTCCCCCCTCCTACTCACACCACTAGACAGTGAAGTCGTTGAGAATAGGAATTGTTTTATTTTTGTCTTTCATCCCTAGTAACTGTCAGTTAGTAATTAGCAGGTACTTAATAAATGCTTGTTGACTGACTGGGTTGTTAACTACAGATATTTCTCTGGACTATGTTCTTATAACACAATGCCTGCACATCGTATCTTATACTTGTCTATTGATTGACTTGTTCACTTACTTTCCTATTTATAGTCTCACTTACATAGTGCAGTTAGGTATCTTGGCTAGGAAATCATTCTACCCCTTTAAAGATGGCTATATTTCCCAGGCCAGAATCGGACCTAGTGACTCATTGAATGGGTACCTGAGCCACAGGAGGGAAGGAGGGCAGCATGGCTGGCGTTCTATGCTCTGTCTGGAGAGTCAGGTGGGAGCTGGGGATGAAGATCACCTAGTCTGCTAGTTCTCCTTAGTCTAGTCTTTTCAATGCTTCTTGAAAAATTAAACACAGAGGTTTTAGTGGAATTCTGCCTGGTCTATGGGGAAAGAAGCACATTGCCTTTCTTTGCCTTATAGCTTCTAAAGGCGGGAGGGGGAGGCCTAAAAATTGCCAGGCTCTCGGAGAATTCATTTGAGTTAGAAATGTCAGCAAAACTCGAAGGGAACAAAAGAACTGACTGTCTGATTCACTGTCACTATTCTACAAGGTCCCCTGAGTGTCAAGCAATCTATTAGTATTGGTTGCTTCAAATGAAATATGCTGGATTTGGGCATCATGTCAGAGGAGTATGAAAGCATGGGTTTAGAACTGCCAGAGACCTAGAGGCCAGTTATTCCAACTCTCCTTTTCACACAGGAGGAACAGATCCCCAGAGAGGTTAAATGATTTACCCAACATCACACAGCTGGCAGGCATCTGAGGCAGGGAGAAGGAAGGAAAAAGTGACTAAAAGTGTGGGGGGAGCTCCAGAGATCTACCAGACCTGTTGCCAAAGGAGACATGAGCATGGGCCTCCCTCCCTTCTAACCAGGATTGAGGAGCACCATGCCTACCAGAGGATTTGGTCAATGTATTGGTTAGTATTCTACCATTACAGTTATATTTGTATGTCAGTACATCTCTCTAGCAATTTCCTTCTAAGAGAGCACCTGGATGGCCAGTGACACACTCTGCAGCCCAGCAACAGAAGCCTTCTTGCTATTCTTAAACAGGATACCCCATCACTTGAGTGCTCTGACTCTCCCCAATACCAGGGACACTATTCCTCCTCATCTCTGCCTCCTGGCTTCCTTTAGGACTCAACACAAATCCCATCTGTGAGAAGACTTTCCCAGGCCCTTCTACAGCTACCACCTTCCCACGGAGATTCTCTCCCATTTACCCTATTGATATTATATATATATATGTATATGTATATATGTATATATTACATATATGTAGTGGTTGGCATAGTGTTTCCTCCATTATAAAGTATACTTAATCAGGACAGGGACCATGTCTTCATCTTTCTTTGTTTCTCTTTTTGCTGTTGTTCAGTCATTTTACAGTTGTGTCTGACTCTTTGTGACCTGATTTGGGGTTTTCTTGGCAAAGATACTGGCATGGTTTGCCATTTCCTTCTCCAGTTGGTGTTACAGATGAGGAAACTGAGGTCAATCGCATCAAGTGACTTGTTCAGGGTTACATAGCTAGTAAGTGACTGCAGTCAGATTTGAACTTATGAAGATGAGTCTTCCTGACTCCAAGCCTAGCCCTCTGTTCACTGCGGCAGCACCTGGAGCTTCATCAGGACAGGGATCATGCCTTCATCTTTATGTCTCTAGGGCCTTTGTATTTTTCCCTTTCTGGAGGAAGTGGGCAGGCTATTGCAGCCTATGTTAGACTTACCAAACGAGATCACACATGTAAGCCCCATTTCAAACCTTCAAGTGTCTCACAACCATTAGCATGGCTTAGTTAAGAGATGATTGAGAACAACTGAACTGATGTAAGCCACAATGTTACCAGTCTATACCTAGACATTTGGACTTCCTTAAGTCTTGTTCTGTATTGTAGAACAATTCTCATAGTTTTTAAAAATAACCAATTGTTAATTAACAGTTATTCCCACAAAGATTGCTTTTCATTTTGTTTGTTTCTCTGCATTGTTATTTCATTTGATTCTCACAACAGCCCTCTGAGGTAGCTTCTATCATCCCCATTTTGCAGATGAGAACACCGAGGCAGTCAAAGGTTAAGTGAGTTGCCCAGGGTCACACAGCTAGGAGTGCCTTATCTACGGCACCATGCATTTTTCAAAATTCCCGGTTCTCACTTATTCTACCAGAACATGTTGTACCAAAGATCTCTTTGTATTCTTAGCTCTTTGAAGGAAACTGTGGTTAATACTTAGGAGGCACCAAGTGGGAAATGCCTTTAAAACATCCTAAGCTTGCGTTTTTTCAGAGAACATTTCAGGATGGGAGCCGTGGCAGAATGAGATGCTGGGATGTCTGCTTCTCATGATGGTGAGCAATCAAGAAGAAGGAGCTTAAATAAAATACTGACTGCTCTATTTTTAAATAGAAGAAGTAGGTCTGCATGTAAACTGGAGTTGATGCCACAGCTGACATTGCTGAAACTCACAGCCTCTCTCTTTGACATAGAAACTGGATGCTCCTGTATGAGAAGTTCTAAAACAGGACTTCTTTCCTGTTTATTCTCTTTAAGAAATAAATATTTTTATTTAGAGTTTTGGGTTCCAGAATCTACCCTTCCTTCTCCTCCCTCTTCCCTGAGATAGTTAGCAATCAGATATAGGTTATACATGTGCAATTATGTAAAACATTTCCATATTAGTCATTTTGTACAAGAATACTTAAATAAAAGGAAAAATGAAAGAAAGTAAAAAAAAATAGCCTACTTCAGTCTATATTCAATCTCAGTTCTTTCTCTGGAAGCAGATAGTATGCTTTATTTAGTTATGTTTTGTTAAAAATGTGTTTATAGATATATTGGCATATAAGCTATATAAAAGACATTCGTCCTTTAGGATTATCTTGGATCATTGTATTGCTGAGAATAGCTAAGTCATTCATAGTTCTTGATAGTATATCATTACTGTTACTGTGGACAAGGTTCTCCTGGTCCTGATCACTTCACTATGCATCAGTTCATGTACGTCATTGCAGGTTTTTCTGAATTCATCCTGCTTGTCAATGCTCACAGCACAATAATGTTGTATTACAATCATATACCACAGCTTATTTAGTCATTCCCCAGTTGATGGGCATCCCTTCAATTTCCAATTCTTTGCCACCACAAAAAGTGATGCTATAAATATTTTTGTAGATGTAAGTCCTTTCCCTTTTTTTTGGATGTCTTTGGGATATAGACCTCGCAGTGGTACTGCTGGATCAAAGGGTATGCACAGTTTGATAGCCCTCTGGGTATATTAAAACAAGACTTTTAAACTTCTATGGCATCTATGGAGAAATTTTAGGGAATCTGTAAATTCTGACGGAGAAAAAAAAATGACATCCTTATTTTCATTCATCTCAAACTGAAATTTACTGTTTCTTTCAAATGTTTTCAAAACATGATTCTGTGAAAGGTTTTTACCATAGGCTTTACCAGAGTGACTTTCAAAGGGTTCCAGGCCACAAAAAAAGGTTAAGAACCCCTGTCAAATGAAAAGATCAAAAACAAGGCCCCTGAGAAAAAAGAAACAGTCAATTTTCCCTTGTTGCCCCATATCTCCTAATTTTTTTTCCATTTTGCTACTGGGTAACATTATTTTTCACTGTGTCTTTGATAATGACATTTGATAGTTTGTTGACTTGTGACTGGGCATGGAAACCAGGCTCCAGGAGGGATGCTATTACTCTTCAGTAAGGATGGTCAAAGGAAATCCAGGGAATGTTACTATTTCACCAGCCAGCGTCTGCGATCCTATGGTTTCAGTCAGAGACTGATGGGCAAGAACAACCCTGATCAAGGCTCAAGACTGGGAGCTGTTACTGTGTGCCATTCAGCCTTCAGTTCTTAACTGCATCAAGAAATTAAAGTTATATCTCAACTGAAGTCAGGTTGGGGGAAAATGGCTCCCTTTCTAAAAATGCTTCCCTTACCCTTGTCCTATTTTCATGAAGACCCAAGATGGATTCATCACTTCCTCAAGTGGCAATTGAATAAAAAAATGTCATGATGAATTATAAATACAAGTCAATTTTATTCTTCTGTCTCCATAGGTCACGTCAAATGGGAGCATTGACTTTCTTTCAAGCTACAAAGTTAATTTTATTGGAGAAATTAATAAGATGACCATTCTTTTTAGAAGCCTGTTTGGAAAAGTTTACCTTCCTTTCATTTTTTCCCCATTTTATGGCTATATGTAATCTACTTCTTTAGGGCCAAGAAACAGTTTCACAAATGTATGGTTGTCTTCAAGGTGAAAATGACTTAAAACAAACCGTGATATAGATCAATGGCCCCTCAGATTAAATGCCAAGGGGAATTTTTAAAGAGACTCTTGAGGAATGGATCAACAGAGCCCAACAGTAAACAGAATTCTTCATTGGTTAGGGATGGAGAGGCTTGGGATCTAGCACAGGATTGGAAAGTCTTAATAGGCCTAAGGTGGAATAGATGAAGTGTGGAACCATGTGTATCTTAGATGTTTCTCTAAAAGAAACATGGTGAATAAGAGTTGGGACTATGAAATCTTAATCATGACAATTCCAATAACACCAATTTGAGTGGTGGCATGATGTGGATGGAAGGAACGCCACTTAGGATGAGATGACCTGGGAACAATTATCACCTTGGGATTTGGATGTGTGACCTTGGACAAATCACCTTACCTCTCTGAGCTCTCCTTACCACAAAGGAAAATGGGAACAATAATAATGCCTAGCTCAAAAGCTCGGCATGAGCCTCAAAGGATATCCTGTGTGTTCTTGTAGGGCAAACCTCACACAGCTGGTCTAGTGGCTGAACTGAAATGGAAGGAGACACTTGTAGGTCCTTTAAGAGTTAACAAAAGGTTTATTTAACCATAGAATGAAAAGGATACTCAGTGCAGACATAGCGTTTGGCTCATTTAGACGTGGTGCCCTTGATTTTTATACAGAATTGTGTTGGGTAAGCAAAGCAGGTTGTGGTGGTTCAACATCAACCAAGTGTGATTATCACTGACTCCACTCCACATGAGGGGATAAACAGGTAGCCATGTCAACAGCAATAAGCTTAAACTTTAGCCCAGTGGGCCAACCAAGGGTCAATGACAGCTTCCTTGACTTGTAGGAGAAAAAACTAAGTTAATTTACATGATGGGGGGTCCTGATAGATATTATTCCTAGCAAATATGTAAAGCTCTCTATAAGTGGTAGACATAAGAGTGACGATTAATGATAAACATTTATTTAGTGCTTTATAGTTTTCAAAACACTATAGATATATTATCTCATTGAATTTTCATGACAATCCCATAAGGAAGATATTACAGGTAAGACTATTTCCATTTTACAGATGAGAAATTTTAGTCTTAGAGAGAAGTGGTTTATTCAGCAGATTTGAATGAATGAAAAATTGGATTTGGATGAATACAAAAGTACTTATTACATATTGGTTCAGTCATGTCTGACTCTTCCTGACCCCATCTGGGGTTTTCTTGAAAAAGATGGTTGCCATTTCATTCTCCAGCTCATTTTACAGATGAAGAAACTGAGGTAAACAAGGTTAAGTGACTTGCCCAGGGTCACACAGTTAATTAGTGTCTAAGGCCAGATTTGAACCCAATTAAGCACTTACTCTGAGCGAAGCATTGTGCTAAGTACTGAGGAAAGAAACTGGTAAGTCATCACCAATCTGTGCCTCATCTGTTCAATTACAGGGTTGAATTCAATGTCCTCTAAGGTGTCTGGAAACTCTGAACCTGCAATCTTATGCTCCTCTGAACTGAAGAGCATATAAATAAAATTCGGGAATATCTGTGAAAGGACTTTATAAATGAGCATTTTATGCAAGCCTACAAGATTATGGCCTTAATTAAAATCCCCTTGTTTGTGATTCCCTAAAGGTAAAAAGAAACAACATTACTGCAAGATAATCACATAAAGGATTCTAGGTAAAGGTAGGAGAGAAAGCAGCAAAAACAAACAAACGCTTCCCAGAGACATAGAAAAAGCCTTGGAAGAGATGGGGTGTGTAGGACAGTCTACTAGAGGCAGTTAATGAGGCTGGAGGAAGCCAGCGACTGTAACTTAAAAGGGAACAGATGTCATTCTCATGGCTATTTTTATCCAGTCTGATGATAAGCAACTTAGCCTAGAAAGAGTTTTCAAATAACACTGGTCAGCAATTTGAGTCCTGCTGGTATTTTGGGAATGACTTTTAAAAATGAAAATGAGCCATAGGTTTCAAAGAGAAGCAGCTGGGGACACAAGTACAGTGGGGAGATCTTGGAACTGAATCACCTGACTCAGGTGCATTCTAGGCTATTTTCTGCCCATATGACCTTGGGGAAGTCATTTCCCCTCTACTGGACTTGTTTTTTTTGTTAGAAAATTAAGGTGGGGGAGGTGTTGACTGTGATACTGATCCACCTCCAATTCCTATGAAAGAGACAGCTATTCAAAGTATTTTTAATTTCTACAACCAAACCCTCAGAAAATAAGTCCTCATCTGGTGCCCCACTGAGTCATAGAGGAAAACACGGACTTTTGAAATCAATGGCAGCAGAGCCCTCCCCGCTTAACCCACCACTTAAGTGGCAAAGGATTCAAGGAGGATTGAAATCCCAGTTTCCAGACTAATATGTAGCCCTGTGGAGAAGGATATAGGGAGACGTGAATTCAAATCCTGACTCAGACACTTATTAGCCATGTGACTCTGAGCAAGTCACTTCTCTCTGGACCTCATTTTCTCCACCTGTAAAATGAATGGATTGCACCCAGTGGCCTCTAACTAAGGCCCAGCTTTAAATCTCTGATCCTGTGATTTCTGGCATTCTAAACATGGGAACTTTCCCATGATCACAGAATCTTAAAGATAGAAAGGACCTTATAGTGGAACTCCAGTTCAGGTGGAAGAAGATTTGCTCTATAAAATATCCAAAAATGTTTGCCCCCTCCTCTGGGGAAGGAGCCCCCACCTCCTGAAGTATCCCATTCTACTTGTGAATGACTGATCACAGGAAGGAGTTTTCCTGACACTAAACTTCTTCTCAACTTCAACTGCTTGTTGCTCTCTCTGTCCTCTGTTGGTACCCTCAGAACTTAGCACAGTGCTTGGCACAAGGGAAGTCCTTAATAAATGCCTTTTCAGCTATTTATTCATCTAAGTCCAATTATTCATTCATTCAAATCCAATCCCTCTTCAAAGTCATGCCCTTCCAAGTACTTGAAGCCAGGCATCAGTTTCTCCTGAAGCATTCTCTTCTGTAGGCACATCCCTCATTCTTTCCATCAGTTCTCATGTGACATGAGCTAGTATCTCCTCACCATCTCCCTTGCCCTCCTCTGGACACTCTCAGGGACATCGATGTTGTGGCTGAGAATTCGGCATAAGACTCAGATATGGTTTGACCAGGGCAGAGGGTTCTCTCCAGACAGATTACATGGGCTATTGCCTCTGCATTCCTGGAAGTTCTACCTCTCTTAATACCAATAGCATTAGCTTACTTGGCAGCCTTCTCCAAAGACCAATGAACCCGTATGTTACTCACAGAAATGAAAAGCCTTAACCATAGCATTCCAGCTACAAATGGAAACAGACAATGGGACAGAAAGAAATGGCAGCTAAATGGAGGGACTGTCTTTGGAGTTGGGTGCTGGTTTTAAGGTGCTCCCCAAAGCAATAAGAAGCCTCATTTCCTGAAGTCCTGGGTGCTGATGTCTTGTACTCTCCATAACGAGCACCATGAAGAGAAATGGTGGCTTAGGTACCAATGCAGGAGAAAAGAGAAGCCAGCACTTCAATGGAGAGCTGGACAAGATTCTCCAAGCCACGCCAACACATAACTAGACACTCAGTGACTTCAGTGTGAAGGTGGGCACAGGGAGGGCAGTGAAAGGCGTTTTGGAAATCTGGCTCAGGTTAAAGAATAAAAAGATGGTGAAAGCTGTCAGATGCCTCAGAACTCTCCTACCTTGATCATGAATGCTTTATGCAGGAAGAGGGGGCCTTCTTTCTGCTGATTGTCTCCTATTTATCCTGACTTTATCTTGTTTCTACATAAATTTGGGTGTTGTCTCTTCCATTAGACTGTGAGTCAGTGATTGCTTTTTGCTTGTTGGTTTTCACCTTTCTTTGAGCCCCCTGCCCTGAGCATAATGGCTGGCATACAGGAGATGCTCAATAAAAGTTTGCTGATTTGAAGAACATGTGAAAGTGTCAGACACTGAGAGCACGTAATATTCTCATTTTTTATTTTTTAAGTTAATTTATTTTTACTTTTCAACATTCAATTCCATAATCTCATTTTTTTTAAAGAGATTGACTACATCTTAACAGTAACAAAATGACTGAAAAAGGGAAATGGAGTGGAGAAAGAGAAAGAATGCAGGATTTGGAGTTTGAAGCCCTGGATTTTAATTCAGCTTTTGTCACATACTATCTGTGTGATGATAGTAGAAGTCACTAGCTGGCACCAGAGTGCCCAATTTGCTGGACCCAGAGTCTGGAAGACCTGAGTTTAAAGCCAGCCAGATGCTTACTAGCTGTGTGACTCTGGGCAAATAATGGCACCTACCTCCCAGGCTTATTGTGAAAATCAAAAGAGAGAATTGCAAAGCACTTAGCATGAAGCCTGGCTCATGGTGGGTGTCTAACAAATGCTTGTTTCCTTTCCTGTTGAGCAGCATGGGCTTTGGAGTCAGAGGATTTGGGTTCAAATCCATCTTCTGACATTATCTGTATGGCCTTGAGTAGGTCATCTAACATCTGTGGGCCCTAGTTTGCTCATCTGGGAAATAAGGGAATTATCTGAGATAGTTTCTGAGGGCCCTTCCAGTTCTATCCCTAAGCTCCTATGGCCTCTCTGAGACTCAGTTTGTCCATCTATAGAATCAGAGGGTAAGGGAGGCGGGAGGAGTCTTGAACTTGACAGTCTCTTTCTACTGTCTGGGATCAGTTTGTGTCCTCAGTCTTATGAATTTCCATCCGGGCAGATGGATAAAAGAGAGCTCAGAGCTGAGGAAAGAGGGCTGGCCTTGGAGTCGGGAAGGTCTGTGTTTAGTCCTATCTCTGGGATATATTAGTTGTGTGACCAAGGGCAACATACGAGTTATGTGTTCCCCCCCCCTCCCAGGTCAGTTTCCTTATTTTTAAAATAAGGGTGTGGTACTAGGTCCCATGTAGCTTTGGATCACTGAGCCTATGACCAGGCATTGCAGACGAATTACATTGCTGATATGTACTAAAGATCTTCCTACATTGATGGGCCCTACACTCAGAAATTTCCTGTACTGATGAAGTCATGCTTTTTGAACAATTACAACGTTTTGATGGTAATGGAAGAAGACAGGAAATGAAAACAGATGTTGGTTCCAAAGAAAGTAGCCTGTAGAATGGGCAAGGAGAGACTCATTCTAATGGCCCCTGCCATGGGGCAGCTGAGCTAGCCTCCCTCCTCTGTTCTGGGCCCCACTGGTTGCACCAGTCTTGCTCTCCAGTTAGAAGAAACAAGATGGAATTTCCCTCATACGTTGCACCAATAGTTG
This sequence comes from Petaurus breviceps papuanus, assembly GCF_028583685.1. NCBI lineage: Eukaryota > Metazoa > Chordata > Mammalia > Diprotodontia > Petauridae > Petaurus > Petaurus breviceps. Next base: position 24,046,219 of record NW_027186352.1, read on the forward strand.
AGCTCCGTCTGGGCAGAGCTTTCCTGAAAGCTCACAGAAGCGTGACTACTTGGAAAGCATGATCCATGTAAAGGCGATGCGCCCAGGCTCCATGTCAGAAAAGTGGAGATGACATGACAAAGGGGTGAGAGAATCCAAGAAGTGGAACAGAAATGGGCCTCGTGCTGGAACCTTCCATAGCAACGCCAAGCTCAATTTTTGTTGATAATGGGTGAAAAGAAGCTCCCTGGCCTGGAAACACACTGGAGCCTGGCTCCGGGCTGCCCTGAGGAGGCCTGGATTTATGCATCTTCTGCTTTTGCAAAGTAGGAGCGACAATAACAACGCAGGAGAAATAATAATAATTTGCATTTCAGCATTTTCATCCAATGACAGAAAGCAGTCACGTCTTCGAACGGCAGCCTCCCGGCCAGTCCACACAGAGGAGAAGAAGATGGAATCGTCGTCTAGGACTTTCTACCTCCAGTGCCAAGAAAGAACAAAGACAAAGAAGAGGGCGATCATAACTGGTGAGGAGGGTGATGCCGCCTCTCACACCGCTCTTCATGCCCGCTTTGCAGCCACAGCTCCTTCCTGCTCCTCTCGCTCCCCTGTGAACGTTGGAGGAGCCCTCTTGGCTATTTCCCTGTGCTAATAGTGTGGAATAAAGGTGGAGCACTGTACTGGAAGCCAGCAAGACCCGAGTTCAAATCATACTCCAGATAATTCCTTGGCCAAGTCACTAACTCCTCTGGTGTCAGTTTTCTTATCTGTAAAATGCTGATCTATGAACTTATTGACAGGTTTTTTCTTTGTAAAATGAGGGTATTGGGTCTAAAGACAGCCAAGAGCCTTTCCAGCTCCCATCAATGGCCAAGCCTTCTGATGTCATAGCACCTCTCTGTGCCTCAGGCTCCTCTCTTTTAAAACAAGGGGGTTGGACCCAATGATGGCCAATACTCCTTCCAGCCCTAGATCTGCAATTGTCCAATCTAAATAGAATGGAACGAGTAAGGTTGAACAGAATGCAGTCTGCCCAGAGTGGGGTTAGCTCAGTTTGCAACTATTAGCTAGACTTCTGGGGGGAGTTATTATTAATTCACACAATGCCTTGAGCCATACAGGGCTTCAGCACTGAAGGAGACTGGAAATAGGGAAATCAGGTTACACAGATCACTATGAAGTTAGATTCATGGAAACTCATGATGCAGCACCAATGACTCAATAAGGGAGTCTTTGAGCCTTTGTGAAAGATCAGCCTAGAAAAAGGGAAGCAGGAAAACAGTGGGAAGGAAAGGGGAACACAATTTTCTAAACATCCTAAGACTTAGGAAAGTGTCAATAGTGGCCATTCCTGGGGCTTCGCAAAAAGGAGTATGAACCGCAAGAGCATTTGTAAAGTCCATGTGCTGCTTTCAAGGGGCTGATGTATCACCTATGACTGGTAGAGGCAAACCAGATAAGGAATGCCCCACTGTTAACACTGTGTCTGCAATCCCAAGTCTTTGACAAAGCATCCATCTTGTAAAGTGGAGAGTTCTGACAGTCTTGAGAGATTGTCTAGTGCAAGTTTCCCATTCCATAGAGGATGACATTGAGAGGGGGGTTAAGCCTTAAAAATGCAGTCATTCATTTAAAAGTCATATTGGTGACCTTTATTTTTTAATCACAGTTATTTCCCACTGTGCCCCTTGTTCCAGGAAGCTTTCCCTTGTAATAAGGAAAATTGGTTAAGCAAAAAAAAAAAAAAATGGAGGCAGTGTGCTTAGACAGTATTTTGTCCATAAAAAGATCTGGGGTTTCTCAGCACACTGTAAACTCACTATGAGTCAACTGTGTGATGTGGCAGCCAGAAACAGTCCACAAAGTGAAAATGGTCTTGGGTTGCCATAAGAGAGAGAGAGTTTTCAGAATAAGGAAGTGAGAGGCCCACTGCACTCTGCCCTGGTCAGACCCGGTTGGGGTACTGTATCCAGATCTGAGCACCAAAGCTGGAGAGAGTCATTAGTTAGTAAGCTGGAGAGCACAGGAAGGCTCTGGGATGGTGAAGGGCTTCAGAGCTCATGTTTGTACTTGTGCAGTGATTTAAGGTTTGCAAAATACCTGACATGTATGATCTCATTTGCTCATCTCAGCCATCTGGGAAGCAGGTGCTATTATTATCTTCATTTTCCAGATGAGGAAACTGAGGCAGGAAGAGGTGACTTGTCCAGGGTCACACAGTTAATTAGTCTTTGAATCTGGATTTCAATTCAGGTTTCTAGACTCCAAGTCCAGAACTTTAGCTGTGTGGTATGTAGCTGGACCTAGGAGTGTGTAGAAAAAAAAGACTTGGGGGAGATATTACAGCATTCTTCAGGTACTTGGTAAGCATGGGTCATGGGCTTAGGAGGTAATTGTCATGTGGAAAAGAGATTCCATTCCTGTTTGTCCTCAAAGGGCTGAATAAGGAGTCATGATTGAAACTTGTAAAGAAACAAATTTGGAGCTGATGTCAGCATGGGGGGGATACTTCATCACAAGCAGATTCCTGGAGAGGCTGTCCACTGGAGATTGTCCAGTGGAGTCTGGACAGCCACTCATCGGGAGCATTAGAGTTGGAGGGGATTCCTGGCAGGGATATGTTAGACTAGATAATTTCTCCCAACTCAAATTCTGTGAAAATTGACTAGCTCAGGGATTGCATGTGACAGTAACCATATCATTCAGCACCCATCATCTCCCACCTCTACCAAGACAAACAGTGTGTATTTTCATGTCTTCCAGCCCTACGATTTCTCATTACATTTGCTCTGAGCTTACATGCTTTTTCATTTTTTTCTCACTTCCCATTCATTTGTGTAAGCTGAATTGAAGTGCTTAAGACTCCATAACTAGGAAGCAGAAAGAATGGCACTGGACTGGGTCCTCAAGCCAGAGACACATGGGTCTTTCCCCTGTGTTCTTTCCACTGATGACTCTTTAACACACCAAAATGGGTTTTTTTCTTCTTGCAGCTATTCCTTCAAGCAGCCTCCATGATCCTTGTTCTAAGGAGTTTTGACACATAGACACCAGCTTTTGCACATGTCTATCCATGCATTCCCTACATCATGCCTTTATAAATGTCCTGACTTCAGTTCCAGACCTATTGGTGGGAGTTAGAGATCACTGAAATCCTAGTAGGACCAGTGTGGCTGTGGGAATGATCACATCCTTCAGCCTCCTCTCAACGAGTTGTTCCAAGGTTGTCACAGCTCAGAGATTCAGGATGTTCTGGGGAGGGGGGTGGAGCTGGCAATTAGTGCATTGGCATCATCTTCCAAAGATCTCATCTTAAGAACCATCTCTGCTGCCTTGCTGTTCTTGAGTCATTTCGGTCCTATCTGATTCTACATTACCCATTTGGGGTTTTTCTTGGCAAAGTTACCAGAGTGCTTTGTCATTTCCTTCTCCAGCTCATTTTCCAGGTGAGGATTGAGACAAACAAGGTTAAGTGACTTGTCCAGGGCTACACAAACTAGTAAGGTTCTAAGGACCAGATCTGAACTCATAAAAGACCAGTCTTCCTGATTCCAAGCCTAGTATTCTACCCAATGTGCCACCTAGCTGCCCATCTCTGCTGCTTAAAAGGGAGCAAATTACTTTACTTCTTAAAGAATCGGTTTCCTCATAAGATAGGTAAAACATTTCTTAAGCACTTAGTATGTGAAAGAAATTGTGGTAAATGAAGGTATTGGGCTAGATCACCTCAAAGGTCCCTTCCAAATCCAAAGGTCTATGAGGAATTCTACCAGCGGCTTAGATGCTGTGGCTCCCTTCCCCATTGGTTCTCATGCTATTTTTGAAATAATGCACTTGCTGACCAGTGTGAACGGACTTCATTGTCCCCTCTCTCCCTAAAAAAACAAATCTAAGCCTAAACTACTGGAAGGAGACTCTAGAAGGTCACATTATTTGGGGGAAGGCAACTTGCCTTTATCATAAAGGAGTCAATAAGGAACAGTAGAAAGATCACTGGATTTTGAGTCAGAAGATCTGGGTGGTCAGGCTCTACTGTGTGACCTTGGGCTAGTCACATAATCTCTCAATTTTCTTTTCTATAAGATGAAGGGGTAGGACTATACAGTCACCGAGGTTGCTCCCAGATCTATGTTCCTTTGGTGCTACTAACATCTCTGGGCCTCAATTTTCCCCTCTGTAAGATGATGGAGTTCTAGACATGATCTAGAATACCCTTTCCCAGTCTTGATCCATGATCCTGAAATGTAGAATCATTTCAGTTGCTCAGTATCCCCTCCCTTCTCAGCTCAGGGGGAGGGACTCTAATTGACTTCCACTCAACTGAGAACAACTGCAGAAATATTTGGTCGGAATGCATTACTATGGAAAATGGGAAAAATGTCTGCCCATTTTCTGCTTGGGTACCTACTTTAAGCACCTGCATTTCTGCTGCCATGCCTTTGAGGTAAGGTGAGCTCTGCCCAATCCCAGGGCAATTTAAATGTTCCCTCAAGGTCTAAGGCCAACCAAAAGAAAAACCATACCAGGTGACTCCTACTTTATTTTTAAGGCATGTAGACCCAAATTAGAAGATCACAAAAGCCTTTGTAAAAATGAAATCTTGCTAAGCTCAACTGTGTGCTACAATAGAAAGAACACAGTTTCTAGAGTCAGGGGACCTTGGTTCAAATTCTGCCTCTAATGCTTTGGGGATGGAAGAAAGAGGAATAAGCACTGGCTGAGTGCCTCCTGCACACCAGGCACTAGGCTTTACAAATATTGTCTCTTTTGCTCAATGAAAATCAAGTCATTTCTCCCTCTTGGGCTGTAATATTCTCATCTGTAACATGATGGGGTTGGACCCTATGAATGCTGAGTTGCCTCCTGGCTTGGGATTCCATTACTCCTCTACAAGGAGAGCACATCTCAGACTAAAAGGGGCCTTGGAGATCATCTCAGTGAAACCCCTCATTTTACAGATGAGGAAACCAATGCCCAGAGAAGTTGTGACTTGCCACAGAGTAAGCATCTGAGGAAGAATTTGAACTCAGGCCCAATGAGTGGACCTCTATTAGGCCATGCTGCTTTTCAGATGTGTAGCTTTGAGGTTCAGATCTGCCTCTTATATTCTGTATGACCCTGGACATGTCATTTATCTTTTGTGCCTTTGTTTCTTCATCTGTAAAATAAGGGCATTAGACCAGTACAGGGCTGGGGTCTCTTCCACCTCAAAATCTGCTTTATTATAATGCACACCAATCTTATCCAATTAAGCTTAGAAGGTAAGCAGGACCACGGGGAGCAACATGGATTAGAGACTCATCTCATTTGCAGGGAAAGTCAGCACAAAATCCTTGCTCCCATGGAGCTCCCAATCAGCTTACTGACCCAACATTTGTTGTAGAGGAGAAAGGTCAAGAGATAGATCTGCGATGGAAAAGCTTTAACATGAGATACATTTACTGCTCATTTCTTCTTCCCTCCTCTTTCCCTCTCCCTAAAATCTGATTATCTGGTATTTTTTTTTTAAGCAATTGGGGTTAAGTAACTTGCTCAAGGTTACACGGCCAGGTATTTCTGGGTGTGGTGCTGAGTATCTGAGCCCGGATTTGATCCAGGTCATCCTGACACTGGAGCCAGTGCTCTTACTCGCTGAGCCACCTGGCTGCCCCTAAGCAATTGGGGTTAAGTAACTTGCTCAAGGTTACACGGCCAGGTGCTTCTGGGTGGGTGCTAAGTGTCTGAGCCTGGGATTCAATCTCCAGGTCATCTCAACACTGGAGCCGGTGCTCTTACTCGCTGTGCTTCCTGGCCGCCCCATCTGGTATTTTTCTATGACTGCTAATTGCGAAGGTGGGCAAGTCAGCCCCTTGCTGGGAGGAACCTTCTTGGACAGGATTTGGAACCACCAAGGTTAGCAGCTGAGGCCTGACTCTACCACAAGGTCTCTGTCTTCTGAGAGAGACAGGGGAGAGGGCAGAGCCACAAGGCTCAGCCCCAGAGGCAAGACAGTGAGGATGAGAAGTTAGTGGGCACTTAATCCTCCCTGAAGGATCCAGTTTCTCACCATCAGTTCCTGGACATGGTAATGTTTTTGAATGGCTCTTTCCCTTGTTCATTAAGGGCCTTTGGGGGTATTGGAGGCCAAAAGTGAGACATTGAACTCTGAAACTCTGGCTGCTTTAGCTCTGTTCCTACCTGCTGACTCAGGCTCCTGTGACCTCATGAAGCAAAGCTGAAAGGAGGAGCATTGCAGGATCAAGAGACTGGAAGAACCCTTCAAAGACAACTTAGTCAACCCTTTATTACAGAAGTCTACTGCCCTTTGTGGGCATAATGGATAGAGGCTGAACTCAGAGTCTGCAAAGACCTATTTCTAACACCTACTTGCTCTGTGACCATGGGCAAAACGCTTCAGACCCTGAGCCTCAGTTTCCTCATCTGTCAGTATCTATCATTGTTGTGAGGCTCAAATGAGATGATCTGTCAAGTGTTTTGAAGACTTTAAATCCTCCTGTAGAGGGGGGTCATTGATGGAAAGTGAGGTAGGATTTTAGAGGCCTTGTAGCCTAATTCTTTTATTTTACAAATAAGGAAATCGAGACCCAGAGATGTTAGGTGAATTGTCCAAATTCAAAAAGTTAGTAGATATTAGCTAAAAATAGCTAGCATTTAGGAATTGCTTTAAGTTTTGCAAAATATTATCTTACTGGATCTTCACAACAGCCCTGGGAAACAGGTGCTATTATTGTCTCCATTTTGCAGGTGACAAAACTGAGGCAGACAGTATTGAGTGGTTTGGCCAGGGTCACAAAGTTTGAAAATGTCTACGTCTAGATTTGAACTCAGGTCTTTCTGACTCCAGGACCAGAGTTCTAAGGACTTGGCCATCTGACTGTCTCATGATCATAAGGCTCAGATTCAACTCAAATGTCAATTGTCATTTAGATGAAGTCCAGAGGCATTAAACAATTGACCAAGGTCAAAGAACTAATAAATTATAGCAACAGCGATGGAAGCCAGGTACTCCATCATTGGTCATTTCTCTCCCCCCATCAGCCACTCAAGTAAGAGATGCTACCCAAACACCTGAAATTTGCAAAGTCATCAGTCCAGAGACAATATCCCCGGGGGCTGTCTTCTGTTCTCTTAAGTACCTTGGAAAATGTAGTACGAGTCAAATGGGAAGAACAGAAAAGGAAACTTTCTTTCTTTCCAGTGCTCTTAAATATGGAAAGAACTCAAAGATAGATGTTCAGAGATAATTAAGCCTTGTTTCCAATATAAAAATCCTCCAGTTTTCTGTGGATGATTCTCTAAACTATAAGCCTGGTTCTTGGAGAGGTGCCCTGCACATAAACTGACTTCATTTTTGATGGAGGTAAGGAAGAGAATATTCCTAAGGGGGGAAAAATTACAAGTAAATCAGAGTTCAGGGTCCAAAGCCTAACAAAATTAAGCTGTAAATGCATTCTGCCCTGGGTATCGCTCCAGGTAAAGTTGTCTTCGTGGACATGGCTCAGGACCCATCTCAAAGGCAGATAGAATCACTGAGCACTATTCAGCCAAATCCCAATTACATCAGACTTATGGAAAAGCCAATCCTAGTCAGATTTTTTTTTTCTAAAACCATTTGCAGTCTCCTTGGTGACCAATGATGGAATATATTCATTCCATAATGCATGCTGATAGCTATTTTTAATTTCATTTCTTAGTTATTTCAGTGACATAAAATTCCATTTGCAGAAAGTACCAAAAAATCAGGCACCATGCTGCAAGTACAGCCTTCACACATATGTGGAAAATCACAGGAGATGGCAGTCCCACTTAAGTAGACCTCACATGCCAACCAACAGCTATTCCCTGCATTCACAATTTTAGGCATCAGCAAGGAAGCCAACAGGCCAACCCACCAAGAGGGCCAAAGCAAAATTCTAGAAAACTTCAAGTAACAAAAACAGAAATAGAAATTATCATATTGGGACCATTTTCAAAGCTTGGTAATAGGTCTATATTCTTCATGTCAACAGAAACTTGGTTCTTTCCAAAAGAACCTTCATACCTCGTCACCCTCACTTGTAATAATAGCTAATGCTTTACATTTCCTTATCTGTGTATATATTGACTCTTCTTAGTAATAATAGAAAACATCTTGAGAGAAGAAGTATTTTTCCTTTTGTTTCGATATCTCCAGTCTCTGGTAGATAGCAAGCAATTAGGAAATATTTATTCTATTAAATTGAAAAGAATTTGGCTTTTAAAAAGACCTTTTTATTAGATAATATGAACCAAGTTTATTTTGTATTTAAGTTGTGTTCATGAAACATAGAAAATAATGTAAATTAGTGTATGTCACCCTAAGAACCAGATGTTTGGGTTTTTAGGGAGCTGCTATAAAGACACAGACCATTCTAATAGTATAATCATTTTTAATTCTTTTACTGTTGGTGTAGATTCACAAAAAAGCAACCCAACAGGGTGGGGACGGGGCCGATATTGACAAAGATTCAGCACACATATGCTTGCATGCAGAATTGTGTGACTATAATGATATTCTGATTTTTAAATTTTAATTTATTTATTTACTTTTAGTTTACAACTTTCAGTTCCACAATCCCTTGAGTTTCAAATTTTCTCCGTCTCCCTCTCTTCTCCCCTTGTCCCCAGTCCATGGCGGTATGCAATCCGATATAGGTTCTACAAATACCCTCACATTAAACATTAGTCAAATTGTAGAGTGAGCAATGAGGAAGAAGGAATGAAAGAAAACAAAACACAAAAGAGAGAGGGCAAGTAGCTTGCTTCAATCTATATTCAGACTCCATAATTCTCACTCTGGATGTGGATCCCTTTCCATCATGAGTCCTTTGGAGTCGTCTTCTAACCTTGCATTGCTGAAAGGAGCCCAGTCTATCAAAGTTGGTCATCACTGATACGATGTGTCTGTATATTCTCATCATTTCTGAAGCTGTTTTGCAATGGCATAATATGCACCCAGTCTTGATGCTAATTTGCCGTATAGATACCTAATACATGTAGACTAGTCATCGTCACTGGTCCAAGAGATGCTGCCTTCAAACCGGGCCCCAACTGAGATCTGTTCAGAGCATCACTGAATCTTAGCCTTGAATGAAGGTCAGAGACTATCTTGTTTAACTCATTCAGCAATTTAAAGAAAAGTCCTCTGAAGCATACTTGTCAAATTTTGGTAAGCTAGATTTTTCTTGTAAGCCTACACGAGGGAGAAGCCACTACTTCCCAAAGCAGCCCATTGAATTTTAGGATAGCTCAAACTGTTGTAGAGTTGTAATTTGTCTCATTGTGACTTATATTTTCTGCTCTGTCCTCCAGGGCTAAGAAGAACAGGTTCCATCCCAAATTCAAGTGAAAGTCTTTCAGATATTTGCCAGAACCCCAGAACACAAGTCTTTTGTTCTCTATGATAATCAACCCCACATCAACCAGTTCTCAAGTGGTATAAGCTGGAGGGCCTTCACATTCTGGTTGCCTTTTTCTGCAAACTTTTCTACTTTCCAATGTCCCCCAGAACCTAGGCAAACACTGCGGAGGGTGACTGACGGGACCAAACTTTAGTGGTGCTGTCACCTTACCCTACCCTGAATAATGTAGCCTCAGGCCACTTTTTCCCAACAGACTGCAAACCTTTCAAGGGCAAAGACTACTTCGTTTTTTGTCTTTGTATTTCCAACATCTAGTATAGTCAAAAATGCTTGTGACTTATGCCATATTAAGTTTGCAGTCCATTAAGGTCCACAGATCTTTTTAGAATAAACTAAGATCTAGTCTTGCCTCTTCCATTCAATTTTCACAATCACTTCTTGAACACCACCAAGTGCTGGACCCTGTGCTCATCTCTGGGAATACAAAGGTGAAAATGAAAAACATTTCATGCCCTCAGGGAGTTTATGTTCTAATGAGAATATAATACATAATCAGATATGTAAATGCTCATTTAATTTGATCTGGGACTGAGCACTAGTACTTGTGAAATGAATTTTTGAACCCCAAGTAAACTTCACATTTTTTCTTACTAAATGCCATTTTATTTGATTTAATCCAGTGTCCTAACCTGTCCAAATTTTTTCTTGTCATCCATTCTATTAGGTATTCCTCCTAGACTTTGTTTCATATGTAAACCTGATAATAATGCCACTTATGCCTTGATCCAAATCATCGATAAAACTTTGAATATAACAGGGTCAAAGACAGATTCCCATGATGCTCCACCAGATACCTCCCTTCAGATGGACCCCAACCTACTCTTTGTGCCTGATCATCCAACAAGTTCCAAATGCACCTAATTATGTCATCTAATGCAAACACTTCATTCACTAGATGTATTCCTTTGAGGGAATGCTTCAAATGGATCGATAAAATCTAGCAACCCCTTAGCTACTGGTTTAGTCCCCAGTGAATTGATAAAATCTAGTAACACTATCTATTGGTTTATAACCATGTCAATCAAGGAAATAAGATTAGTTTAACATAACCTCATTTTTGTGAAGAAATTCTCAGTCTTATTACCATGTGTTCTAGACTAAAATAGAGGTTACTGGGAGGTGGGGGGAAGTGGTTTTTATATTGTCAAGAGATGGGGAAATTTACTTTGTTACTTACACATTTCTTGGTACCTGTATTTATTTCCTTCTCTTTCTGTTGTCTGGAATGTTTACAAATCAAACAATATGCCCCCATCTTTTTTATATTTCGTGGGGATAGTTCAAATGCCTCTTTTATTGATTGTCCATCTTTTTTCATTGACAATTAAGCTCAAGATTGTGGAGTATGACACTTGGGTTGTATTTTGAATTCTTCTTGCTTTTTAGAATAGAGTATTCCATTCCATTATGTAGTATTTTGTGGGTACAGAAGAGTCTTTTTTTTATCAAAAGCTTTATTAACTTCTAGTTTACATTATTCATTTCCACAAGATTTTGAGTTACAAATTTTCTCCCCAATTTTCCCCTACCCACCACCCCAAAATAGCGACCCCACTATCCCCTCCTTCAATCTAGTCTCACCCATATCTTCTCCCATAACCCCTCTGACTTTTCAGTAAGATAGTGGATCTCTATGCCCCAGTGCCTGTATATCTTATTTCTCAGTTACATGTAA
>NW_027186352.1:24057415-24087071 GCF_028583685.1 Petaurus breviceps papuanus
TTTTCACCCACCCTTACTGGGAAGATAAGCAATTCAATATAGGTTGTACATGTGTAGCTATGCAAAACCTTTCCCTAGTGGAGATATTGTGAGAGACTGACTATATTTCCCTCCCTCCTATCTCACCTCCCACTTGTTCTATTCTCTACTTTGATCCTGTCCCTTTTCAAAAGTGGGTGCTTCCAATTTCCCTCCCCCAAAACCTTCCCTCCTTTCTATCATCCCCTCCCCCCCCTACTCTCCTGTAGGGTGAGATACCCTATTTAGTGTGTATGTCATTCCCTCCCTAAGCCAAATTCAATGAGAATAAGGTTGACCCATTCCCTTTTGCCTTCTTGTTCTTCCCCTCCATTGTAACCATTTTCCCTTGCCTCTTCTATATGAGATAGTTTACCTCATTTTGTCTCTCCCCATCTCCTCTCATTATATTCCTCTCTCACCTCTAAATTTTACCTTTTAAGTATCATACCTTCCTATTAAATTGGTCCTGTGCCCTCTATCTATGTATACCTGTACACATATAGGGTGTAGAAGAGTCTTGTGATATCAAAATTACTTTTCTTTGTTTTATTTGAAAACCTTTCTTCTAGTGGCTTTCAGAATTTCTTATTTGCCGCTGGAATTGTAAAATCTGACTTCTCTATGTCTTGGGGTTTAGAAAATAGTTTTTCACTTTGTTTATTTTGGAGGTGATCTGAAAATTTTAAAATTAGTACTTTCTTTAATATACTCAGAAATTTTAGGCAGTTTTCTTGTGTTATTTCTTCCATTATGATGTCCAATTTTTTAAAACTTGTATACATTTTGGAAGCCTCTGTTTCCAAATTTATCTCTATTCATCTTTATATTCAAGATAAATATATTTTTCTTTTATAGAGGTCTAGTTTTCTTTGAACATTATTGCCCTTTGTTTCAACTGTCCTTCACATCTCTTTATTTGTACTTGAAATCAATTCTCTCTCTCTCTCTCTCTCTCTCTCTTCCCCTCCATGCCTCTCTTCCTCCCTCCTTTTGGAGAGTCTCATCACCCACCATGGCTTCAAATTTTCCTATTCTACCAGCTATCTCTGCTGTGCAGGCCTCAAATTCTTCTTTTTCTTTCAAACCATTCAGGGACATTCTCTTATTTTATTCTCTCTTGGAGTTCTTTGCCTCACCAAGCATTAATTTTCTTCATCTTTCAATATTATTCAGATCTGTTTTGATTTGTTTAGTTATCTTGTTGACTATCTTCCTCTCTGTTTCTTCTCTTCTTTGTTTTATTTGCTCATGTTCAGTGTTTTTAAATGTTTTCTTCCTCCTAACACCATTAGTAATATTAGTCTTTCCCCCCCTTTTACTCCCCTATTCCCTACTTTCCTACTCCTCGCACTTTGATGGCAGATTCTCTAAGGGTTAAACCTCAGAGATACCTCACCCCCCTCCCACGTTAGGACTTTCCTTTTCACTGACTTCTCAATCCCTGCCCCTACTGCCTTCTGGAGGAAAGGATTGGTCCTAGCTGGATGCCAGTCCCCTTTACTTCAGGCCTGACCCATCCCCCATACACATAATGGAGCCTTCCTCCAGATCTCTTAGTCCCTCCTCTAATTGAGTGTTGCTGCTATAGTTTCCCAAATCAAGCACAGCATGCCTCTTTATCATAACTATCCTCCTTTGACAAGGGAAGGACTGGTAGGGTTAAAGTCTGCTGCGTGTTGTCACAGAATGCTAAGGTAGGAACAAAGGAAGGGTGTGGCAAAGTCTTAGACAGCACCAAGGAGACTGTTGAGCGAATTCTGTGCTGGATAATGATGCTCTGCTAGAAAGTCGGGGGCTGATGGGTGGAAGAAGTGCAGAGAGACACTGTTACAGGTTAGAGCCTTAGCTCTCCTAACTGTAAACTATGAGTTTTGGACCAGGTGACCTCTGAGATCCATATCTGAAACATATCATCCTATCTTCCTCTTAAACTGGGAATGAAGCAATATTGTGCTTTAAAGTACCTTATTTCTTAATTCCAAGCAAATCCAAATTATGATGACTAAAACAAAAGTTTCAGTATTGGAAGGATATTTCATAGGGGCTTTCTTATACCAAAAACAAAAAGAAAATGGGCCACAAGGTACCATTTTTAATTTAAACATTTGGCATCATTTTGGTCAACATTTCTCTATGCACTGTTTTCATCTACCACAGCTCTAAAGGGAGAAAAAAAAGGGCAGCAAAACTTTTGCCATTCTCCCATTTACTCAGGAATTTCAGACAGATTAAGAATGCCAGGGATATATATCTGTATTAGGACCAAGTGTGGAGATCTGGTCAATAGCCCTAGAAGCTTCTCTCTTTGGAGAGAATGAGTCTGTTAGAGAATGGTCCATATATGGACCATGGTTATTCAGGTTCCACATATTGTAAATGGATTGTCTTTTGCCTAGATATCCATAGTATGTTATACTCAGTAGATGTTTAATAATCATTGAGTGAATGAATGAATGAAGCCAATTTCTTCCATCCCAATGGCTCTGTTGACTAGGTGCATTTCTGTCTTCCTAATCATAAAGATGTTTCTTTTTGAGTCTTGATCAGAAGTATGTATCATTTTAGATGGCAGGGCCATTTGCAAAGAGTAGCTATACTATGACTCTTCTATAGGGCATTTAATCTTATTCAGGTGCTTTTACAACAATGACAGTCACACAGTTTTGGGCAGAATGATGGTCGAAAGATCATCTGGGCCACTCTGTAAGAACAGTCTTAGCTTCCTAATTGGAAGCCTGTATCCATTTTGTGTGGACACAGTTGTTTTCATATTGTCTTTTCCATTCAAATATGAACTCCTTGAGATTTAAGACTATAGGTTGGTCTCTCTTTGTCTCTCTAATGCCTGACACATAGTCAATGCTTCATAAGGGCTTGCTGATTGCCTGACTGCCTATCTGCCTAACTGAGCTGATTCTCTTCAGACCTCCTATAAACATCCGATCCTCACCATACAGAAAGTAATCTACCTACCTTGACCATCTTTCTCCATCCTCACTGCTTGTAGAAATAGTTCCCTGCTCCATTCCCTTGTATCTCATGACCTATTCACCTAGCCAGTGACCATCATGTGTAGTCCATCCCAATGTATAGTGTGAAGCCTCTATTAACTCATCATGTAAAAATTTCAAATAACCACGCTAATAATATTAACAAGGAGAGCTATTGCAGTGAAGTGAAGGGGGCAGAGTTAAGTCTTAAGTAGACCTTTCAAGATGGACCCCTGAAAAATGCCAGATCAAACCTAATTTTTGCATCTCTCTCCACATCTCAAGAAGTTCTCCTCTCCCTGGTTGGTCTGGCTATTCTTTACTTGATCAAGGGAAGAGAGGTTTTTCCTACAAACGAATCACTGATTTCGGTTTGAAATGACCAGCCCCATTTTGGGAGGGTATTATGCACTGGTGAATAGTATGCAGAGAGGGTGAGACAAGCAGATGTGCAGACTTCAGAGAAGATATATATTAACGGGTGTCAGCAGAACAATGGGCTAAAAGTGGCCCTGACCTCATCTCCTCTCCATGTAAGCAGGGTGGGGGGCAAAAGCGCTGGCTACACCCACAGGGGAAGTGGACACATCCTTGGAAAGCCAAGGTTCAGATAAGGTAAGCTCGAAGAAGCACACAAGACAGAGCTAAGGAGTTTGTGCATACAGGAACAGATTCATCATGGGGGCACTAACATTACACTGGGCAAGTGGAGAGTGGGTATTGCAGTGCTGTGGCTAAACCATCAAGGAATAATATAGTCTAGGAGGACAAGGAAGGGATTCATACCAAGAGCAAAAGGTACAAATATAGATGCAAGAAGCAGGGGGTTGGGAGAGAGGCTAGAGTCTCACATCATGAGAGGGCCAGGGAGTGCTGAGTAAGCAGGAGTTGGATATCAGAGGGTAGATTGGGCACTAGGTTCCAACTGGAATGTTGATGTTCAAACACTGCCAGAAACTTCCCCATCAGTGCTTGGGCTTCAGTGTGGACAGCAGAGCCATAAAGAGTTCCAGGATGTGGGGCAAGCAATTAAAGAAACATGACCCCCCTGGGGCACACTGGACAACAAATTCAGTTTCTGATGTGAGATAACTTGGTACAAAAGGGGCCATAGGATAAGACATGATGGGAAACTGTCTTTTGGGGCAGGACAGAGATGCTCGGTTCCACTCAATGACAGGGCTGCAAGAGCTGCCACTGGGACAGGAAGCAGGGTATGTCAGGGTGGAAGAACGACTTCCTTCAGGGTACAGCTACTGCAGAGAGGAAGTTTGCCATCCGGCAACTTCCCATTTTAACTAATTAATCTTGCTAACTAGGTACTAAGTTCAGATGCTCCTGCCTTCCAAAAAAGTCCAAGTGTTGCTGGCCATCTTTAAATCTCAATGCCTGGATAAAATCCCAGCCACCCTGGCCTAGTTACAGGTGCGGCTAATGGGCAGTTTCTGGCTAAGAGTGTTACATAAAGCAAACAAATGCTTAGGCTAATTGTGGGCTTTGTGGCACTGTAATGTTTGGTGGTTGTGGTGGTGGTGGTGGTGATGGGCTAACGGGAGAGACTTTTATTTCCTTATTTTGGTCAACCAGAGAAATTATAAGAATAGTTGGCATTCCTCCAAACATCACACAATAACTATGCAATATGAAAGTGGGCACCTAGAGTGTTTAATCCTCAGTTCTCCTTTCCAAAATATTATGTAGGGAAATAGAGATCAATTATCTTAATATCTATTTATAGACGAACAATTTGCTCCCTTTGCAAATATTAATGAGCAAATATAGGAGTAGAAAAGAAAAGTGGTGAGTGTGGAGTCTGAGCCTGCTGGTTTGTGAATATAAAGACCGTAACACATGGAAAGCTGGATCCTGGGCATGTGACCTTCTGGCATAGATAAATGTTGTTACTAAGGCAAGTTAAATATAGTGTAGGAAAAAAAAGTACTGCCTAGAAACTGAATGAGTAAAATAGACCAGGGATATGAATATGTAGTTCTATTTTTTATCCACAGTCTCATTTTTCCAACTTTTTTCACCAAAATACACCCATCTAACCCTGGGCAGAAAATGACTTTTCCTTGAAATAAAAAGGGGGCACTGGCCAGAAGCAGGATGGTCCAAATTGTCCAAATCCTGATTCTACTCTTGCCCACCTATGTGACCCTGAGCAAGTCATGGTGAGGTGAAAAGAACAGTGGAATTGGAGTCAGAGGACCCCAGATTCAAATCCTGGCTCATTAGGTGGGTGACCTTGGACCAGCTTTGGATAAGGCATCACATAAATCCTTTTTGACAGGGTGGAGCAGTGTGGACTGGAATGTAATAGAATTAGAGGCACGTGGAGCTTATAGAATTGCCAGACTGAAGAGGAGTTGTTAGGAGGCAGGTCACCAGCGGAGGACAGCAGGAATCTGTGCTTGACCCTGTGCTGTCTAACATTTTAAAATCAATGACTTGGATAAAGACACAGAAGGCATGCTCACCGAATCCATAGATGGCACAGAAATGGAAGCAATATAGATACACTAAACCACAGAATCCAGATCCAAAAAGCCCTGGACAGGCTCAAGCAATGAGATGAATCTAATCAGATGCCACTCAAAAGGGCTAAATGCCACACTTTATACTTGGATTCAGAAATTAACATTACAAGTACAACATAGAGGAGGTGTGGTTAGAAAGCAGGTTGTCTGAAAAAGATCAGGCAGTGTTAGTGGACCACCATCACAATGGTAATGTGGTGTCCCCTCCCCCCCCCAAAAAATAGCCAATGTGATCTTGGTCGAGGTTCTGGGAATTAGGAGCTATTAGTCAGTCCCATGGGGGTCACTTCCAGGCTTATTCACTGGCTGTGCCCCATGCCTGGAAGGCCTCCATCCTTCTACCTCACACAATCCCTTATTTCCTTCAAGTTGGATGTCAAACATCACCTTCTACATTAAGCATCTCGATGCCCCAAGTGACTTTGGTTTTATTTGCATACATATACAACAACCATTTATTTGTGTATGTGTGTGCATATGTATATTACACAAATATGTGTATCTACATGCATGTAATATGCATGTGTATGTACATACCAATGAATGCCAAATATATATATGTTTATGTAAATATACATATATCTAGGCATATAGAAGAAAGAAACAGATGGAGATGGAGAACAGCCCAATAATGAGGGCCAGCCTAAGTATCTTGTTCATGGGACAGCCAGGAGACCAACTCCCTGTATCAAAGGGTACATGTCATGGAAAAAGCTATAAGAGGACAAGAAGGTATGGGGGGGCAGGGATGGGGTCAGGTCATGAGCATCTTTGAACACCAAGTGGAGTGTTTTGTATTTGAGCCTGTATTGAGGGAAACTGGAGTTTATTTACACAGGGGAGTAAGATGCTTGGACCTCTTTGGTGGCTGAATGAAGGATGGACTGAAGTAGGGAGAGACTTGCGCCAGGCAGACTCACCAGCAGCTACTGCAGGAGCCCAGACATGAAGGGACAGCATCAAAATGGTGGCCTTGGCAGAGGAAAGAAAGGGGCATATTTGAGAGATGTTACAAAGGCAGAATTGACAGGCTTTGGCAGCAGATTGGATATAAGGAATGACAGATAGGGAAGAGTCAAGCATCACATCCAGGCGTCAATTCTGAGGGACGGGGAAGATGGTGCTGTCCTCTGCAGTAACAGAGAAGGGAGGAGAGGGGGAGGTTTAGAGGAAAAAGATGAGTGTGGTTTGAGGCTTATTGAGTTTACCTTATTGAGGTTTGGTTTTGTTAGAAGAGGTATGGAGATGGGGCGGCCAGGTAGCGCAGTGAGTAAGAGCACCGGCTCCAGTGTCGGGATGACCTGGGGATCAAATCCAGGCTCAGACACTTAGCACCCACCCAGAAACACCTGGCCGTGTAACCTTGAGCAAGTTACTTAACCCCAATTGCTTAAAAAAAAGAAGAGGGATGGAGAAAGCAGAATCTCATAGCTAACATGTCCCTGCTAAGTATTCTCTTCACCAGGCTGACTTTTCCAAGTTCCTTCAGCTGATCTTCATATGATATGAAATTGAGGACCTTCACCACTTTCTTGGTCTCTTCTGGACACTCTCTAGCTTAACAATAGTCTTCCTAAAGTATGGTGCCCATAGCGAACACAAAACAGCTCTCCGTGAGCATTCTGACTTGGTTGGTGCACAGCAGAGCTAATGCCTCAGCCTGGATGTCATCCTTCCCTTGATCCAGAATGAGTCCATTGACCATCTTGGCTCCCATATCGAACTGCTGATTCACATTGAACTTCCAGTCCGTGATCACCCTCACTGCTTTATTTGTAACTGCTGACCATCTATGCTTCACCCATCTTGTCCTTGTGATGTTGGTTCTTGAACCCAAGGCTATGATGACACTTGTCCCTAGCAAATTTCGTCTCACAAGATTTGTCTCAATGTTCAAACCAATCAAGATATTTTCCGATACTAACTGCAGTATTCTCCTCTCTCTCTGTCTCTGTCTCTGTCTCTGTCTCTCTCTCTCTCTGTCTCTCTCTCTCTCTGTGTCTCTCTCTGTCTCTCTCTCTCTCTGTCTCTCTCTGTCTCTCTCTCTCTTTCTCTCTCTGTCTCTGTCTCTCTCTCTCTCTTACTCTCTGTCTTTCCCAAATTTGTGTTATTTGCAGATTTAATAGTCATGACTATTATCCAAGTCACCAAAACCAATGTTAACTCTGGGTCAAACACAGTTCCCTGTGTACTCCGCTGCATACTTCCTTTCAAACAGAAATGGAACTTGGCCATTTTTTGATTAGGATTCATCTTAGCAACTGAAGGTGGTTTAAAGGGCTGGAAGACACTAACACTATCATTTTCTCTCTGGAAAAGGATGATGGATAAATACACTTTTGTTTTTTTTTTTTAATTTTTCTTTCAAATAGTCAAAGCAAATTCTACTTTTGTTGAAAACAGGCCATAGATATCAACAGGGTCAAGGCCAGAGCAAAAACAAATCCATTTGTTAATCAAACGATTCTGTTATGACTAACCAGAACTCCGACCTCCCCCCACCCCCCAAGCTGAATTATCACGTAAATCTGAGGAAGGAAGATGGACAGGAAAAGATGTTAAGACAAATATTTAATATAAAGTATTTAATTCATGTAGTAAACTACAAAGGTCAACTGGAGAAAGTTATATAAATAATTTGAAATGGGTAGACAATAATTTTAAGGGAAAAAAACAACTATGTTTATGTGAACCTAACTTGAGAGTGGATTTGTTGGTCTTGTCTTCTCTGAAAACATTCCAGAAAGAAAACATATCCTGGTATGACAAAGTTCCATGAAATTCCAGCCTTTATCAGTTCACTATTCAAATATTCATGGGGCGTTTTCTTAGGGCAACTTATTGTGCAGAAGAAATCTGTCCAAGACCAGAAATTATAGACCTCAGCAGCCCAATTTTAACCTCAGGTTGATAGTTCAAATAACATGACTTGGAATGTTCTGAGTGTGAAATAGAGCAGTTGGAAATAAAAAAGGGAGGTGGAACAATGTGGTGAAATGAGGACTGTCAGTCAACAAACATTTTTAGGTAGCTAGTGCCAGACACTGGGCTAAGCATGTACTACATTTGTCATCAGAGAAGCTCGCTTCAAATCCTCTCTTTGCTACCTTCAACCTGTGTAAACTTAGGTGACACATAGCACCCCTGGGCCCTCAATTTACTCCTCTGTAAAAAGAATGGGGTTGGCGCAGCTAGGTGACACAGTCAATAGAGCACTGGCCCTGGAGTCAGGAGGACCTAAGTTCAAATCCAGCCTCACACACTTGATACACACTAGCTGTGTGACCTTGGGCAAGTCATTTAACCCCAATTGCCTTGCCTTCCCTCTCCCCCCAAAAAAATAGGGTTGAACTAGTTTCCTTCCAAAAACAACATACATTTATTAAGTGCTTACTAAGTCCTTACAATGGTGCTAATTTTAATCCATTCATTTCTAGACCCTTCATTTCCTGAAGATTCAAAGCCTTGAGTTCAAATGTTCAGTCATTGTCTGGATTCCATGGGCTGGATGTCCTATCCATGAAAAGAAGAAGCATCTTGTTTTCCTGACGTTAGGTAGGAAGGGGGAGGGGGAGTAGTCTGCACTCAGATCGCACATCAAACCTTTACTAGCTGTGTGATCCCTTCTGTGCCTCAGTTTCCTTATCTGTAAAATTAGAGGATTGGATTGATGACATCTAAGGCCCTGTCTTTCTCTAACTCTACAATCCTAAGACCCAATGATCCAATGATCTCTTTGTTAATACTCCCATTGGGAATCTAAGAAGTCACCTAGAAATGGAGAAGAAATGGAGTTTAACCATTTTCCACAGTTGGCCCCAAATATAGATTAGTATTAGGACTCAACTGTAAAAATGACATGGGAATTCCCTGAGGACACTTTCCCACAAGGGTCTCCTCCATGGTTAGGAAAGAATAGTAATGTAAGAAATATTCAACTTCTGAACTCTATCTACCCTATATCAATACGTCTTGGGGTCCTGACAGCTCAGAGCAGTGGAAAGAATTAGAGCCGTCTGAAGTCATCATTCCAACAATTCACAATTGTGTGACCCTGCACAAGCTGTTTTCCCTTTCTGAGCCTCAGTTTCCTACTATGTAAAATCATCATGATCATCATAATAATAATATTGCATGGCCTCCCTTGGAGGGGCAGAGAGAGGACCAAATAAGCAGCTGTAAAGCTCTCTATAAATGTCAACTGTTAATTTTTACAGAGGTGCCACCAGCCAGCAGTTAATCACCACACCACACTGACGCTAAACCCCAAGTGCGGAGAAGACTTGATGCATAAAGCTTCATTATGTAGGATGATCCTAAAGTTATAGGCCAATAAAAGTCACTGCTGTGTTTATTCTATACCCAGCACAGCTGAAATAAAAACAAAACCGAAAATTCCAATTGATGAGAAATAGCCTGTCGGCTTTTTGGTCCCAATCTGGGATTTCCTCCAGGTGGTCTGTCTCTCCTCTAGTACAGATCAGCAACTGGCATAGCACTTCTGGTCCCCAACTCTGTCCTAGAGAGGTTACATTATGGTATGATGCAGTAGAAAGACCACCAGGCTTGGGGTACCAGGACCTCAGTTGGAATCCCAGCTACGCTATCTACTACCTGTGTGACCTTGGACAAGTCACTTGACTACTGTGGACCTCAGGTGCCTCATCTGTCAAATGAAGGGGTTGGGCTAGTTGGCTTTGAAGGTCCTTCCAATTCTCCATCTATGGTCCTATGATCAAGAACCAGTGACTTACTCATGATCCATAGCTCAGAGACAAAATTTTACCCTGGATCTTTCCAGTCCCTCTTTGCATATATTGCATCCTAAATGCCTGTTGTGATCATTTTATTGTCTGCTGCTATGGAAATACATTTATAAGAAGGGAGAACAAAGCAAAGTTAACGATTTCATGTTGTCTTTTACGGGCAAAATGGTAACTGATATTTTATTATACTTTAGATTTGACAAAGGAAAAAAATGTCTTCATTTAAAATTTATAAATTTAAAATTTGTTTTTAAAAATGCGTTACAAATATTTTCACCCCTGAATTTGCACCCCCTACCGTGTGAGCTAAGAACTAACGGCATCCCTGTTTTATTGAAACTGAAAATTAAGGAAGAGTGGGGACTTATTCAGTGGAACACAGCTAGTGATCAGGATTTGAACTCAGGTCTTCCTAATTCCAAATCCTAAGCACTATCCACTGAGCTATCTAGCCCTTCCAGAAGTGCTTGTGTCCTATGGATGCTTCTTGCCCCTTTCCCATTATTCCTACTTTCATTTCCAAAGAAAAACATGACCAATGCAGGTTAGAGTCTACTCATCCAAAAGTGGTATATTATGATTAGATTTTTCCCACGGGACAACAATCATAACCAACATTTATATAATCCTTGAAGCAACTGTTTTTGTTTTTTCTTTGTGTCTCTGCAAACATCAAAGACAATAAATTTTTGTTGATTGATTCATTTATTTACTTCAGTAAATTCTAAGACCCTTGGGGGTAGAGATTTCTTGAGATTCTTCCTTGTATCTCCAGTCCATAGCACAGTCCATACTAAGGACTTAATAAATGCTTTTTGGTTAATTGATTACAAAGCACTTTATGTCAATTATCTTATTGGAGTTTTACATCAACACTGTGATGTGCTATTATTCCTTCCCCCCTCTTTTTTAATAGATAATGGAACCAAGACTCAGGGAGATCAGTAATATTAATAGTTAGAGTTTAAATAGTTCTTTAAGATTTTACAAAAGGTTCCACATGTATTTCTCAACAACCCTGTAAAATCATATTCCCATTTTGTAGATAAGAAAGCTGATGTTGAGAGGTGAGATAACATCCAAGGTCACAAAGGCAGCATTGAGATCCTGTTTCCTGTCAACTCCCCCTCCCAGCCTCCTCTATCATTCTCTCCCAGGTTTGCACCACTATGCATTGCCTGATTGGTGCAGGCACCATAATGATAACCATGATAACAATAACAAAAACAATAATAGTAACTGGCAAAGGCAGGAATGAGATTGACAAAGCCCTTTTGGAATATGCACAATGTATTACCCACTTGATCTCATTCACTCTCCTTGTATGTCCTCCAGCAGTCCAGACAAACTGGCATCCTGGGCAACACCCCTTCTCCCAGCCCTTGCAAACCCTCCAGAAAAGGACCCATGATCAGATGCCTTACTTAAGCTCGAAAAACCCATTCAGAAAGCCCTGCCAAGTCTCTGATTGGGATCCATCTGAAAATATGCTTACACCAGTCATACCCTTTTTCATACAGAATCTATTTTTGGAGGACTCAATGCTTGTTTTCCTGGAAGAAAATATTTAAATGTGAAAATAACGCCAGGAGCAAATCCACAATAACACCCAGCTTACAAGAGATGGAGGAAAATATGCAACGTGGAGCCCAACTGCACAGAGGCATTTTTAGAAAAAGAGCTACTATTTGGCCTTTGGTGATTAGCTGGTTATTGTAAACGCCTTGCTTTTTGAAGTTGATAGGTTCCTTACATTCACATAAATATTATATACCCACTCTTAAAATTATTATGGAAGATTATAAATGCATCCATTAGTTTCATGTGTAATTATATCCTCATGTTTAAATAAGGAGAGGAGGGGAGGAGAGAGACAGAGAAAGGGAGGGAGGGAGGAAGAGAGAGAGAGAGAGGAGGGAGGAAAGGAGGATGGGAGAGAAAGAGACAGAGACAGAGACAAAGACAGACAGACAGATGCTGAGAGCAAACAAGGACTAGGGATGGGATTGAGTGAATTAGATATGGATTTCTCCTCTTAAGATCATAACGTTTATAAAAACTGTTCCTTTAGCATCTCCGCATGATGTCACGTTGTGGGAAAATTTCAAGATAAATCTTCTGGCCCAGTTGTTCTTGGGCTCATTCAAGGCCACCCCATGGCTTATCTCTAAAATCCACCTCAATCCTAGGACAATATAGGCAAGGAAAAAAATGAGTTACCCCAGATTTTTAGCAAAAATTTTTAAATGCACAACATGGTTTGAAAATGTTATCACCACATTCATAGAAACAGAGATTTAGATCTGGAAGGAGCAAAAGAGGAAACTGTGGCCCATTGAGGTGAGGTCATATGATGGAGGTCACTCAGGGAATGATCAGCAGAGCCAGGAAAGGGGGGCTATATTTGGAACTGGATGACCTGAGTCTGAATCCCAGCCCCATTCTTTAATGTTGTAATTTGAGTCAATCCCTTCATCTCTCTTGGCCTCAGTTTCCATTTCTGTCAAATGAAGATGACCTCTGGCCTGCATGCCAGCTCTCCATCTTTGACTCTGTGAGTCCAGGTCCTGTGTCTCCAGTACCAGAACTGAACACAGACTAATGCCAATATTCTCACGCATCTACAACAGCCTTTGCTTGAATACTTCTAGGAGCATATAATTCACTACCCCTTAAGGCAAACTATGCTGGTTTGGGGCACCTGTAATTGTTAGGAAGTTAACACTCAAACTCAACTAGCATCTGCACTCTTTGTGATTTCCTGTCACTGGTAGAATGCAGGATATTAAAATATACCCTAAATATTGGGGGAAAACTCCAAAACCAGCCATGGCAAAAGACATGCAAATTTATGAACGAAAATAGGTAAATGTTCCTATGTAAGACTCGGGGGGGGGGGGGGGGATCAAATGAATATGAGGCCTTCTTTCCTGGTGGTTCTGACTGGCTTTTCCTAAATTTTTGGCTGGGGTAGGGGCCACCCCAACCTACCTTTACCATCAGCCCAGGGGAAAAGGCACTTGTAAATGGTGGTTTATTCAATGTTATTCTCTTTTGGTGCTGGTGGCTCAGGAGACTAGAGGGGTTCAAAAAGAATGTGAAACCCTAGTCAACCAGGTGGAGCCATGCATTTGGAGTCAGGAAGACCTTAGAAGCTAGATGGTCCTGGGCAAGAGAGGCAAACCTTTGCCACAGTTTCCAGATACTTCATAGCACCTGCCTCACAGGTCATTGTGAGGATCAAATAATACACCATGTAAAAATGATGTATAAAAGCTACCTGTTTGATTCAACATTCTTTGTGTCAGCACTTCTTACGCCGACTCGCTCAATGGCTCAGTGAGGCTCTAAAGGCCAAAAGGTCTAGAGTGCTTGATCTTGAGAGTGAGGACTTCAGATTGAATCTGGGCTCTGACATTTGGAGCTTGTGATCTTGGGCAGTTAACTTCTCTTGGCCCCGTTTTTTCTCATTTCCAAAATGTGAGGCCCCATGGCACTCTCCAGTTATGATCTTGTAAACTCTCAGGGCCTCAGTTTCCTAATCTGTAGGCTTAGAAGGCTGGACTCAATGACCCCAAGTAAAGCCAACCACAATCTATAATTAAGAAACTTAGTGGCTGTGTACTTCCAAGAGTGTAGAGAACAGAAAGAGCCACTTTGTTTGGTAGGGGCCAGTATTTCTGAAGGTGAAACTGGTCTAACTACCCAGTCTATGTAAGGTTACCTGACTAAGGTTGTTTTTACCAATATCACCGGTACTTTATAATCAAACTGTGCCATGAAACAGTGAAAATTCACTGTGACATTCTGACCAAACATCCACTCCTGATATTGTTACCATGGGATTTTGGCCCCTATGATATTGTTTCACCTAACATGGCATTTTTGTAGAACCAAGAAACAGCACTGAGCTGAACGGGCCCATGCATGTAAAAGAAAAGGCCCCCGCTGAGCTGGATCTAAGCATCATAATATTTCTTGAGGGAATATATATCATTGTGAAGAACTCTCCAGGCCTAGAAGCAAGGTTTTTTGTTTGTTTGTTTGTTTTTTTCTGGGATGACCCATGCAGCTATGAATGGGCAGGGTTTTTCCTAGTATCCTGCCCACAATGAGGTAATTTTTATGAAATTGTTTTTCTTTCTTTCATTTGTTCTGCATTCACTGAATGTAACCTTTTATGCCACAAAGACATCGGTAGAAATGGAAAAAGAGACTGAGTCTGTTGATGGGTACAAAGTCCAAGGCTCTGTACTTTCAGGCGACCTTTTCGATATTTCATCTCTCTATGCACAATTTTCCAAGGACACATAACCAAAACCCCTGACGACATATTGTTCACATGCATCCACAGCTCTTGGATCTCTGAACATGTACTTCCCGATTCCATCAGATGAAAGTTAGAATGATAGCAATCAGCCGAAGAGCCTTCCTTCAGCACAGTCATTTTAAAAATCTCTTGTTGATTCTTCAAAATCTTTTCTTCTTCTTTTTTGGATCTTTAAACAAAGTTCTGTGGGAGAAGATGGGGAAAAAAATCAAGTCAAAATGGCTTATATTCAGATGGTGTAAAAAGACTCAGATATTAAAAGATATAACTTTACAGAAGTTTACTTTCTAGTAGAATATAAACTTTTGAGGGTTGGAGGTTCTTTTGTTTCAGTCTGTTTCCCCAGGGCTTGGTTAACAGTAAGCACTTAATAAATGCTTGGTGAAATAACTTACTGGTGGGAAGGCAATCTCTTAATTCAGCAATTTTCAGCAGTCCCTGGGAAGTCTTCTAAAGGAAGAGTTGCTTCTTCGGTGATCGCACTGTCCCCAGCTCTTGGTGAAAGCCTACTTTCCCTAGGCTGTCTTGGAAAGCTTTCCTTTCCTTCCAGGTTTCCAGGCTGCTTCCTCAGGGAAGCCTTAACATCCAACACCAGCACAATTAAGCGGTAAAGCTGCAACATCACAACAAGGAAGTTCTTCGTGGCAAAGAAAACCAACATCTGGTTGATCACTCCAAAATAGGTCATCAGGATGAGGCGAACAACCAGGAAAGGCCCATCCTGGATGAAGAGGCTGATTCCAATGTTCCAGAGGTCAGCACTATACTGGCAGAGGAACAGACTGGTGAAACCCTTGGACGTCACAGATGAGGGGCAGACAAAATGCTGCACTGGAAACACAAGACAGGTCCATTAGTATACTGTCTAAGGGCACAGGCAATGATAGAATATAAGCTGCTGTGGGACAAAGACTATCTCAGATCTGCCTTAGTCTCTGAAGACAGTCAGATGTTTCGTTATATCCTCTCTTGTAGAGGCTCCTGATGCTGTTACTGTAGCTTTAAAGACAGATAGAATTTTGTGAAAAGGGAATTTGGGGCTGGTGGTTTGGGGTAACTTTTAACTGTCTGACTATGAGGTATTTTTGCCTATTGGAGGCAGGTACAATTATGATGTTTGAGAAACTATGAGGAATCTATGGAAAAGATAGAGAGGTGAGCAAAGAGATGAAATGCTGAATGGATTGGTATCTCTTAAGGTGTGTGTATAATTGTAAGGTGTAAGGTATTCTACACATGGGAACCTAACTCTGGGAAATAATGTTAACAATAGGTTCTTTGTATTTTTGGCAGTTGGGATGCCTGTGATTTAACCCCTGACCTAGCATATAGGAGATTATTAAGGACCTATAATTCAAAACAACTAGTAATTCACCATCAAAAATGATACTCACATTGACCTCGAATTCAAATCCCAAACTAGTAAAGTACATAGGAAACGATTTTCTAGTGTACATCCACTTCACAACATTACAAGAGTTAGCCAGGTATTGATACCTGAGTGATTATTTTAAGTAGAATGCCTTGGAAAGTGCAAAAGAAACAGAAGACATCATTCTGACCTGACTCCCAAGGATTATTCAGTATAACGCTGCCCATGACAAATACAGAAACAAAGAAAAAATGAAACATCCCTAGCCCATGAAGCCTACAGTCTATAGGAAATGAGTTTAGGGAGCATGGATAGGAAACCTCAGTTGAAGACTTACTAGAAATGAGAAGTCAATCAGTGGCAAACAGGTGAGCGGAAACAAAAGAGGAGGGCCAAGTGATTCAGTGTCAAGGAAGCTGGAGATAGTGTGTCACAACAGAGAAGGTTAAAAGAGCTTGATGCAGGAGGACTCTTAACAGACACCCCTGCCCCCCAAAGGTTACTACAAAGCTTTATCTACTTGTGTCTAAGGAACAGTTATAGGTAGTAGTGAAGATAAAAGTTATATTTCAAAGAATCACAGAATAAGTGTAAAAGAAACAGACATTATGGATGGGAATCCCAATTCTCACCAGAGATTTCTAAGCGGAGATTGAGTGACAGCTCCTTGAGTATGCTCTAGAATATTTTCCAGATCAGGTCTAAACAGACTCTGAGATCATCACATCTCATTGGATCATTGTTCTAGAACTGTAAAGGACCTCAGAGGCCATCTGTTCCAAGTTCCTCATTTTACAGATATTGGAATTAAGGCACAGAGAGGTTATAGGACTTATCTATTATCCCCTAGGTAGCATGTGACAAAAATTTTATTTGAACTTGGCCCTCTTTCCATTGAACCATGTCCCTTTGAACTTGAAGACTCTAGGATTTTGCGAGACCACGACTTCATATTCATTCAAGAAATCTAGCTAGAGGAATATGGTTATGTGCAATAACCTTGTATCAATTCAATGAATCAGTCACTTTTTATTACTATCCCCAAAAGGGCTTGAAAAGGAAAAAATCAGCAAATGCTAATTAACATGATGCCAGTGACCTAATGTAAGTATAAAGGGCACATGGAGAAAAAAAGGACATAGAGCCCATAGTTAATTACAAATTGTTAAGTCAAGAGATTCGTAGATGGCCCGAAGGTTAAATGGTTTGTAAAGGGAAGACATTACATTCAACCCCTTGGCCAAATCCAGGACCCAACTTTCATCAGACTGTACCCGAACCACGGAGGGTACTCAGCATCATTTAGTTAAAATACAGTAGGACCAGGAAGAGCTACCTCTTCAGGCTTCACAGGCTGGAAGAGTGGAAAGAACAGGGACCCTGGATACTGGGGAGACTTAATTTGAATTCTGCCTCTGATACATAATGGCCATTTGACCAGAATCTTGGGACTCAATTTTTCCTATCTGTAAAATAGGAGTAGGTAATACCTACAATGCCTACCTTCCAGGGGAGGGGACAGGAGATAAAGCTCTCCATGAGTTGGTATTTCAAAGTTCTGCATTTTCTTAAAAGGTCTACATTCCTACAATGACCTAAAAGACAAGATGTGCTTAAATGCCAACTGCTCATGGTAAACATGTTTTTCTAATGTAAACCAAAAAGGAAAAAAAAAGGCAAACATTTTCATGATGAGCACAATGGTTGTTTTATCGTTTTGTCTTCATTTCTTGTTGCATTTCACAGTTTAAAGGAAAGGCTGGATATAATTACCACACAAAAGGAAATTTAATCAACTGCTGAAACTTTTTGTTTTAATTTCTCTAATTTAAATTAAATTCAGGGTCAAGGGTAGAAAATAATCCCTTTCATAAGAATTGTGGCTCCCATTTGGGTGTCCTGAACAAAGGGAGTAATTCCTTCTAATGAAGTCTGCAAAGATTCTCTAGTGGCTTCAAGTAGTGCCAAAAGAACGTGCCCTTTGCCAGAAGGACAATAATGGCTGACTCAGAAGTCTCATTGCTACTTCTGATGCCAAGAAGGGGGAGTGAGGAAGGAACCCTCTGAAAGCTCTTCCCAATTTCTGTCCAAACAACTAGAAAACTGCCTCAGAACTGGTCTAGGAGCAGGGAAGCAGCTTAGCAGCCCAGAAGGAAAAGTCTATCTCACAGGGGTAGGAGAGGAGTGAGATCCAAGAGGAGAAGCAGCAGAAGGGAGCCTCACAGCAGGGGGCCTACAGCAAGGTTCTAAGCTTGGGACATTCCACAAGTGAGGCCCTGCCCACCTGAAAGCCAACAGTTCCCCTAGGCAAGTGAGCAGTCTGTGAACCTCAGCAAGGTCCCACCTCAGCATGAGCCACCACCTAGGCCTTGACCCCATTGTTGACTAGTAGTGAAGCACCCCCCCCAGGGTTGCCCAGCTTGTAGACCTTGACCCTGGGGTCTACAAGCAAGGAGACCCTCTTTCCACAGAAACTCAAGCGTACGGCCCAACTCTTGAGGCAAATCAGTCATAAGATCTCCAGGACCAACCACCAGACAGACTCTGTTAACATAGCGACCCAGCCAAAAGGCCCCATCCCTGGGTCAGGCAGGCAGCTGAACCCCACATCCAGGGAAGGCCAACAGGGAGCTCCTTCCTCCCCAGTACAAGCCAGAAGGGAAGCCAACCCTCCACAGAAAGCAAGCAGCTAAGCCCTGAAGCCGAATGAAAACCAGCAGTAAGACCCAGAGCCCCAGCACATAAAGCTTTGGACAGTGCAGGACCAAGTCTCACATAAAAATATCTAGTCACACACACACACACACACACACACACACACACACGGCAGAAAAGAATGAGCAAAGAATAACAAAATAACTTGACTATAGAAAGTTATTGTTGTGATGAGGAGGATCAGCATAAACTTAGAAAAGGACAATAGTGTCAAAATGGCTACATGTGAAGAAAAATGTAATATGGTCTCAGGTTCCCCCAAAATTCCTGGAAGATCTTAAAAAGGATTTTAAAAAGCAAATTAGAGAATTAGAAGAAAAATGGGGGGGGGGCGGGGAATGAAAGTAATGCAAGAGAGTCATGAAAGATGGATTCAATACCATAGGGAAAGATATATGAAAATTTACTGAGGAAAATAACTCCCTAAAAAATAGAATTGGCCAAATGGAAAGGAAGCACAAAAGCTCCCTGAAGAAAATTCCTTAAAATTAGAATTAAACAAGTGGGAACTAATGACTCTATGAGACATCAAAGTATGAGAAAAACAAAATAAAAAGTTAAAAAAGAAGAAAAATGTAAAATTTCTCATTGGAAAAACAACTGACCCAGGAAAGTAGATGCAGGAAAGATAATATAAGAATTATTGGACTAACTGAAAGCCATGATCAAAAAAAAATGTCCTGGACATCTTTTAAGAAATTATCAAAGAAAACTGCCCTGATATATTAGAACCAGAGGGGAAAAATAGAAATGGAAGGAATTCCTGTTTGAAAGAGATCCCCAAATGAAAACTCCCAAGAAAATTAGACTCAAATTTCAGAACTCACAAATCAAGGAGAAAGTATTGCAAGAAGTAAAAAAGAAACAATACAAATATCTTGGAGCTATAGTCAGGATTACACAGGTTTTGACAGCTTCCACTTTCAAGAACTAGAGAGCTTGGAATATGATATACTGGAAGTCAAAGGAATTAGGATTACAATCAAGAATCACCTCCCAGCAAAATTGAATATAATCTTTCAAGGGGGGAAATGAATATTTAATGCAACAGAGGAATTTCAATTTTATTCATAAAATTGAATAAAAATTTGACCTCCAAATACAAGATTCAAGGGAAACATAAAAAGGTAAAAGAGAAACAAGAAAGAGAAAACAGAAGAAATTCAATAAACTTAAACTGTTTATATTTCTATATGACAAGATAATATTTGTAATTCTTAACAACTTCATTAGTATAAGAGTAATTATAAGGAGTATATGAAGACAGAGGGTATGGATATGAGATGACTTTGATGGAATGATCCCCACCCCCCCAAAAAAAAATAAAGGGGTGAGAAAGGAAATTGCACTGGAAGGAAAAAGAGGGGGTAAATTGAATATGGCATATTATCCCACATGAAAGAGGCATGGAAAAAAACTATTATAATGGAGGGGAAACAATGTGTGTGTGTGTGTGTGTGTGTGTGTGTGTGTGTGTGTGTAAGGGGGAGGGGGCAAAGCTCAAACCTTACTTTCATCAAAATTAGCTTAAAAAAAGAATAGCATACACACTCAGTTGGATATAGAAATCTATCTTACCCTATAAGGAAGTAAAAAGAGAGAGGAATAAGAGAAGGGGGAGGGGAGAGCTGATAAAAGGTAGGGTATATTGGGAAAGGTGGTGATAAGAAGTTAAGCATCTGAGAGGAGGGAAAAGTTGGGATGTAAGAGGGGGGAGGATAAACAAGTGAAAATAGCATGGAGTGAAATACAGTTAGGTATAATAATTATAAATGTGAATGGAATGAATTGACCTATAAAAATGGAAACAGATAACAGAATATAATAAAAACCAGAATCCTACAATAGGTTGTTTTTAAGAAACATATTTGAGGCTGAGAGGTACACACAGGGTAAAGGTGAGGGACTGGAACAGAATCTATTATGCTTCAGACAAAGCAAAGAAAGCAGGGGTAGCAATCATGGTTTCAGACAAAGCAAAAAAGCAAAAATAGATCTAATTAAAAGAGATAAATAAGGAAAGTATCTTGCTGAAATGTACTATAGATAATGAAGTCATGCCAATACTAAACAAGCATGAACCAAATGTCAAAGCATCTAAAGTTTTGAAGGAGAAGTTGAATGAATTATAGAAGGAAATAAAGAATAAAACTATATTAATAAGGGACCTCAACTTTCCCTTCTCAGAACTAGATAAATCTAACCACAAAATAAACAAGAAATTAAGGAGGTAAAAAAAATAATTCTGGAAAAATTAGATCTGATAGAACTCTAGAGAAAATTGAATGGAAATAGAAAGGATTTTACCTTTTTATTAGCAGTACATGACAACTTCACAAAAAATGACCATTAGGACATAAAAACCTCATAAACATATGCAGAAAAGCAGAAATAGTGAATTCATCCTTTTCTTTTTTTTTTTTTAAAGCAATTGGGGTTAAGTAACTTGCCCAAGGTTACATGGCCAGTTCTTTTTTGTATGAGTGTTAAGTATCTGAGGCCGGAACCGATCCCGGGTCCTCCCGAGTCCAGGGCCAGTGCTCTTACTATCTGTGCCACCTAGCCACCCCTAAATGCATCCTTTTCAAATCATAATTCAATAAAAAGTACATTCAATGACAATGGAAAGAAAGATTAAAATTAAATGGAAATTAAATAATCTAATTCTAAAAAAATGTGGGTCAAAGAACAAATCACGTAAAAATTGATTATTTCACTAAAGAAAATGACAACAATGAGACAACATACCAAAATTTATGAGATGCAGCCAAAATGGTACTTAGGGGAAATTTTATATATCTATTTGCTTACAACAATAAAACAGAGAAAAAGCAGATCAATGAATCGGGTATGCAACTGAAATAAAAAGACTAGAAAACAACAAATTAGAAATACCTAATTTAACAGCAAATTGGAAATCCTGAAAATCAAAGAAGAGATTAATAAAATTAAGAAAACCACTAAACTAATAAACAAAACTAGAAGCTGGTTTTATGAGGGAAAACAATAAAATAGATAAACCATTAGCTAACTTGATTTTTAAAAGGAAAAAAGAAAATGAATTTGCTAGTATGAAAAATGAAAGCAATGAACTTACCAGCAATGAAGAAGAAACTAAGACAATTGTTAAGTTATTTTGTTCAATTATATGCCAAAAAATTGATAATGTAAATGAAATGGATGACTATCTGCAAAAATATAAAATGCCCAGATTAACAGAAGAAACAAAATACTTAACCTAATTTTAGAAAAAAAAAATCGAACAAGCCATCAATGAACTTCCTAAGGAAAAATTTTCCTTAAGACCAAGAGGATTTACAAGTGAATTCTATGAAACATTTAAAAAACAATTAATTTCAATATTATATAAACTAGTTGGAAAAACATGTGGAGTCCTACCAAATTCCTTTTATGATGCAAATATGGTGCTGATACCCAAATCAGGATGAGAAAGAAACTTTTAGACCAATTTCCTTAATGAATATTGATGCAAAAAATTTTTGAATAAAATACTATCAAAGAGATTACAGCAACATATCACAAGGATCATACACTAAGACCAGGTGGAATTTATACCAGGAATGGAGGGCTGCTTCAATATTACAAAAGCTATTAGTATGATCTATCATATCAATAACAAAACCAATAGAAGCTATATGCTTATTTCAATGTATGCAAAAAAAAGTCTTTGACAAAATACAGCACCCATTCTTTTTTTGATCTTAATTAATTTGTTTGTTTACTTTTAATTTACAAGATTCAGTTCCACAGTTCCTTGAGTTTCAAATTTTCTCACCCTCCCTCCCCTCCCCCACTCATGGCAGCATACAATTAAGTATTGGATCTGCAAATGCTATCATATTAGACATTAGTCAGATTATAAAGAAAGATTGTATCAAATGGAATGAATAATGTGCAAGAGGAGACAAAACCAAGCACAGGTAGTTTGCTTCAATATGCTCAGACTCTGTTATTTCTAGTTCTTTCTCTGAATGTATTTCTCCTGGTTCTTCTCTTCTCACTCAGCATCATTTTGTATAAGCCTCTCCAGGTAAATATGAAGTCCATCTGCTCCTTGTTTCTTATAGCACAATAATATTCCATTACATTCATATACCACAACTTGTTAAGTCATTCCCCAATTGATGGGCATCCCCTTAATTTTCAATTCTTTGCCACCACAAAAAGAGTTGTTATAAATATTTTTGTACATATGGGTCTTCCTCCCACTTCTATGATCTCTTTGGGACACAACCCTAGAAGTGGTATTGCTGGGTCAAAGGGTATAAAATTACTTATAGCTCTTTGGGCATAGTTCCAGATTGCTCTCCAGAATGGTTAAATCAGTTCACAACTCCAGCAGCAATGCATAAGTGTTCCAATTTTTCCACATTCTTTCCAGCATTTGTCATTTTCCTGTTATGTCATCTTAGCCAATCTGACTGGTGAGATGTGGTACCTCAGAGTTGTTTTGATTTGCATTTCTCTAATCAATAGTGATTTAGAGCATTTTTCATATGCTTATAGATATCTTTAATTTCTTCCTCTGAAAACTGCCTGTTAATATCCTTTGACCATTTATCAACTGGAGAATGACTTGTATTCTTATAGATTTGACCCAATTCTCTGTATATTTTAGAAATGAGGCCTTTATCAGAGACATTGGTTGTAAAAATTTGTTCCCAATTTTCCACTTCCCTCTCAATCTTGGTTACATTGGCTTTGTTTGTACAGAAGCTTTTCAATTTCATGTATTCATAATTATCCATTTTGCTTTTTATAATGCTCTCTAATTCTTGTTTGGTCATAAAGTCTTTCCCTCTCCATAAATCTGACAGGTAAACATTCCTTGCTTTCCCAGATTGCTTACAGTATCAGCCTTTATACCTAGAACATGCACCCATTTAGACTTGATTTTGGTATATGGTGTTAGATAATGATCTATGCCCAGGTTCTGACATACTATATTCCAGTTTTCCCAGCAATTTTTGTCAAAGAGTGAGTTCTTATCCCCCAAACTGGGGCCTTTGGGTTTATTAAACAGTAGATTACTATAGTCATTGACTGCTGAGTCTCATGTACCCAATCTATTCCATTGATCCACTCCTCTATTCTTCAGATAGGACCAAGTAGTTTTGATGACTGCTGCTTTATAATACAGATTAAAATCTGGTATAGCTAGGAGACCTTCCCTAGCATTTCTTTTCATTAATTCCCTTGATATTCTAGACCTTTTATTCTTCCAAATGAATTTTATTACTATTTTTCTAGATCCATAAAGTGATTTTTTTGGTAAATTGATTGGTAGGGTACTAAATATGTAATTTAATTTAGGTAAAACTGTCATTTTTTATATTAGCTGGACCCAGCCATGAGCAATTGATGTTTTTCCAATTAGTTAGATCTGACTTTGTTTGTGTGAAAAGTGGTTTGTAGTTGTGTTCATATAGGTCCTGGGTTTGTTTTGGCAGGTAGATTACCAAACATTTTATAATGTCTACAATAACTTTAAATGGAATTTGTCTTTCTATCTCTTGCTGTTGGATTTCATTAGAAATATACAGGAATGCCAAGTATTTATGTGGGTTTGTTTTATATCCTTTAACTTTGCCAAATGTATTTATTGTCTCAAGTAGTTTTTTACTTGATTTTATAGGATTCTCTAAGTATATCATTATGTCATCTACAAAGAGTGATAGCTTGGTCTCTTCTTTGCCCAAATTGATTCCTTTGATTTCTTTTTCTTCTCTAATTGCTAATGCTACCATTTCTAGTACCAGATTGAATAAGAGGGGTCATAGTGGACACCCTTGTTTCACCCCTGATCTTATTGGAAATAATTCTAGCTTATCCCCATTACATATAATACTTGCTGATGGCTTTAAATAAATGCTACCTATTATTTTAAGGAAGTCTCTATTTATTCCTATTCTTTCTAATGTTTTTAATAGGGATGGTTATCATACTTTGTCAAAAACCTTTTCTGCAACCATTGAGATAATCATGTGGTTTCTGCTAGTTTTATTGTTTATGTAATCAATTATACTGATGATTTTCCTAATATGAAACCATCCTTGCATTCCTGGAATAAATCCTCCCTGATCAGAGTGTATTATTCTTGTGATAAGTTGCTGTAGTCTTTTTGCTAATATTTTATTTAAAATTTTTGCATCTATATTCATGAAGGAAATCACTCTATAATTTTCTTTCTCCATTTTATCTCTTCCTGACTTAGGTATCAGTGCTATATATGTGTCATAAAAAGTATTTGGTAGGACTCCTTCTTCACTAATTTTCCCAAACAGATTGTGGAGTATTGGAATCAATTGTTCTTTAAATGTTTGCTAATACAGCACCCATTCTTATAAAAAATACTAGAGAGCATATGAATAGAGTTCACTTTAAAATGATAAGTAATATTCCTCTAAAACCATCAGCAGGCATTATCTGTAACAAGGATAAGCTAGAAGTCTCCCCAGTACAATTGGGGTTGAATTATGAGCATTTCTATATATTTCCAACAAAGTCCTGCAGCAAGAGATAGAAAGAGAAATTCCATTTAAAATAACCATGGACAATATAAAATACTTAGGAGTCTACCAGCCAAGACAAGCACAAGAAC
Organism: Petaurus breviceps papuanus; assembly: GCF_028583685.1. Lineage (NCBI taxonomy): Eukaryota > Metazoa > Chordata > Mammalia > Diprotodontia > Petauridae > Petaurus > Petaurus breviceps. The sequence continues at coordinate 24,082,772 of NW_027186352.1, forward strand.
TATATGAACACAACTATAAAATTCTTTTCACACAACTAAAGTCAGATCTAAAAAAATTGAAAAATATTAATTGTGGGGTAGCTATGTGGCACAGTGAATAGAGCCCTGGCCCTGGAGTCAGGAGGAGCTGAGTTCAAATCTGGCCTCAAACACTTAACACTTGCTAGCTGTGTGACCTTGCACAAATCACTTAACCCAATTGCCCTGCCTTTCTCCCTCCAAAAAGCAAGAAAAAAAGAAAAATATTAATTTCTCATGGGTAGACTGAACCAGTATAAAAAAGTGACAGTTCTACCTAAATTAACCCTTTTATTCAGTGCCATACCAATTAAATCATTGTATAGAGCTAGAAAAATATAACAAAATTGACCTGGAAGAGCAAAATCTCAAGGATATCAAGGAAATCAATGAAAAAAAATTTGAAAGAAGGTGCTCTAGAAATACCAGATCTCAAACTGTATTATAAAGTGGTAGCTATCAAGACAGTCTGGCACTAGCAAAGAAATAGAGTGGTGGGTTGGTGGAATAGATTAGGTACAAATTAAATTGTAGTAAATGACCATAGTAATCTAATATATGATGAAACGAAAGATGCAAACTCTTGGAACAAAAACTTATTATTTGACCAAAACTGCTGGGAAAACCAGAAAACAGGATGGCAGAAACTAGGTATAGACCAATATCTCATACCATATACCAAGAAAAGGTCAGAATGGATACATGATTTATACATAAAGGGTGATACCATAAACAAATTAAGAAAGCATGAAATAGGTTATTCTGTCAGATTTATGGACAAGGATAGAAGTTAGGACCAAAAAAATCTAGAGAGCATTACCAAATGTAAAATACATTATTTTTATTACATATAAATTTGATTATGATTTTTTAAATTGCACAAACAAAACCAATGCAACCAAAACTATAAGGAAAGCAGAAAACTGGAGTGAAATTTTGCAACAAGTATCTCAGATAAAGGCCTCATTTCTCAAATGTATAGAGAACTGAATCAAATTTATTAAAACACAAACCATTCTCCAATTGATAAACAAAGGATATGTATGAATAGGCAGTTTTCACACAAAGAAACCAAAGCTATCTATAGTTATTTGAAAAAATCCTCTAAATCTCTATTGATCATAGAAATGCAAATAAAACAACTCTGAGATACCTCCTCATACCTATCAGACTGGGTAATATGACAAAAAACTAAAATGTTGATATTGAAGGGGATGCGGGAAAACTGTGACACTAATGCATTGTTGGTGGATTTATGACTCAATCCAACCATTTTGGAGAGCAATTTACAACTATGACCAAAACCATGCATACCCTTTGATCCAGCAATAACACTGCTAGGTCTATATCTCAAAAACATCCAAAAATAACAAAAAGAACTTATTTGTATAAAAAATTTTATAGCAGTCCTTTTTGTGGTGGCTAAGAACTAGGAATCAAAGGGATGCCCATCAATTGGGGAATGGCTACACATGCTGTGGTATATGTTGTAATGGGATATTATTGTGCCATAAGAATTGACAAGCAGGATGATTTCAGAAAACCTGGAAAGACTTATATGAACTGACACAAACTGAAGTGAATGAACCAGAAGACCATTGTACACAGTGACAGTTATATTGCTTGATAAAAAATTGCAAAGGAGTTCACTATTCTCAGCAATACAATGATCCAAGACAATCCCAAAGGAATAATGATGAAGCATATTATCTGCCTCCAGAATGATTGAATATAGATTGAAACATGCTATTTTTCACTTTCATTGTTTTTTTATTCAAGTATTCCTGTATAAAATAACCAATATGGAAATATTTGGCATAATTACACATGTATAAACTATATTTCATTGCTTACCATCTCAGGGAGGGGGGGAAGGGAGAAAGGTAGGAAGGGATAGAATTTGGAACTCAAAACTTTAAATAAAAATGTTTAAATTTTTAAATAAAGTAAATGTACCAGTTATTGCTACTACTAAAGTATACTCAAATGCCTTAAGGAAATTGTAAAGCACTTTTAATGACTTCAGGCTCCCCCTAGATTTAAAGGTTCATATTTTTAATAACAAAAATTAAATAAATAAAAGCCCCATTGCTTTCCATGCCTCCCAAGACTGCCTGACATTATACTCCCTGATAGTTTATAGAATACCCTTCTGAAATAAAAAATATTTTCAGTGAGCCTTCAAACCATAAGATGCGGCAAACAGTGGGGTCATGCCTGTGCGCAGCCCAGCTGGCATCGTTCCTTCCTATGAACTAGTTGGGCAATGGTCACTTGAGAGACAACTGTGTATGATGGGGTCTGACTTCTAAAGCAGGAGAGTCTCCTGTTGGGTGGGCACACATTCTGGCCCATCCCTTGGTTCTCTAGCAGTATACATGTTTGGGAGGTGAGATTATTGCTTTGTTTTTATTGTTCTTGGCATGAACTTGCCATTAACTTAAGGCATGAAGGGTGTCATCAAAGGGAATGATGACCTGAAAGAAATGTTGGATCTGTCAAAATATCAAGCATAAGGGATAATGCATGCACAGTCCATGAGATTCAATGGTATCCATGCAATCTTCATCACAACCCACAAGCATTCATTAGGCACCTGCTAAGTACTGCATTAAGTGCTAGTGATACAAAGAAAGCCCCCAGAGGAGCTCACATTCTCATGGAAGGAGACAACATGTCAGTAACTCTGTACATACAAGAACTCTACATGTAAATTGAGAGAGGCACAAATGGCTTCTTGCCGGAGGTTTAATTAGAGCTCAGGCTTGAGAGAAGTCAGAGAAACCAGGAGGCAGAGGTGAAGAAGAGGATCACAGACAAGAGGAAAGTCAGCAAAAAGGCTATTATGGGTGCCGTTCTTTGTTTCCTGCTGGTGGTCCTTTGTTTTTTTGAAGAGGACCAATGGAAGGGATTAGGGAGATATGTATAAAAAGATTAAAGAAAGTTGGGAGGGTCCAGGTAGTTAAGGGATTTAAAAGCCACATCAAGAATTGTATATTTGATCCTGGAGGTAAAAGTGAGACAGTGGTGACAAGGTCAGACTTAAGCTTTAGGAAGATCACTTTGGCAGCTGAACAGAGGGCTGATAATAGAGGGAAGAGACTTGAGTCAGTCTACTTCAGTACTCTAGGCATGACGGAAGGAGAGTTTGCTCCATGGTGGGAGTTGTGTGACTGGAGAGAAGGGGACGTACATAAGATATGAGAGGGCAGAAAGGATGAGACTTGGCAATGCCAAGAGAACTTGAGAAAGGCCCCCATGTTGCTGGAGGAGGCACACAAGAGTGTGGATGAGAGGACAGAGCAGACACAAGGGCTCCTGGCTCCAAAGATAGAGGGGCCCTCCAAGGTCATTTTGGAGATGAGGAAACTGGGCATGGTGGGGTCTACTCCTTTGGAGGGTGGAATGTCCACAGATTGAGAATGAGAAGACCTGAGCTGTAATCCCAGATCTGACTCTTACTATTTGTGGAATTTGGGGCGAATGCCCTTCTTTATTTGTGCCTCAGATTCCTCGAATATAAAATGAGGGGAGTTGGAAATGATCTCCAAGGTCTCTTCCAGCTTTCAATCTAAAATCTTATGTTAACATGACCAGAGTCCCATAGGGAGTAAGCAATCAGAGGCAGGACTTGAACCAAAGCCCTAAGATATATTGTGGGCTCAGTGTTAGAGGGAGAAGCCTCATTCATGAGATGACAAATTCATCCAAGTATCAAAGTATCTTTCACTGATGTTTCAACCATCTTGCTACTAATTCTGGCAAGTCTGTGTATGTGTATAATTACTTACATGTATTTTTTCCAGGAGTCCTTTCTTGGAACCCTAAATTGCTAGTGCCATCCCCTATAAAGCGAGTTCCATCTACTCTGTATATAACTTGTATGTTCTGATCTATTATGTTGTCACCCCCCCCCCCATCAGAATGTAAACTCTTTGAGGGCAGGGATTGTTTGTTTTTTCTTTGTATCTCTGGAAACTCACACAGTTTCTGGAACACAGTAGGCACTTAGTAAATGCTTCTTGATTAACTGACTTTTAGCCAATGGGAATTGGTATGAGATATATAGCCCATGGGAACTTTGAGAATTACCCTGAGCTTTTCATTCAAGGATGGAATCACAAGATTTTTTTTGGAGAGTTGGAAGGGACTTCAGAGGGCATCTAGTCAAATCTATATGTAAAAGGAATTCCCACTACATATCTGACAAAAGATTGGAATCTAAACTCTGATTGAAAACCTTCAATGAATTCCGTGTGTGTGTGTGTGTGTGTGTGGTGAG
>NW_027186352.1:24087171-24104120 GCF_028583685.1 Petaurus breviceps papuanus
GAGAGAGAGAGAGAGAGAGAGAGAGAGAGAGGAGGGCTAGAGAGAGGGAAAGGGAGTACATATATACAATTAAATAAATCAAACTCTGCAAAGTAAAGAAAATAATGTCAAAGGGTGGGAGTATTCATGATGAGGTTTCAGGATAGGCCTTTCAAAGCACGTAATAACTGAGCTGGGCTTTGAACAAAGCTCAGGAATCTATGAGGCGGGAGTAAAGGATGGCATGGCGGACATGCAGTACCTTCAGGCAAAGGTATGGAGACAAAAGATAGAGTGTCATTTACAGGGCAAAACAAACACTAACCTGCAAGGTCAAGTGGAAACTGTAGCATGCTCCAGGTCCAAATGGCAAGAATTGCATAAACAAGTGCAGGATTATTTCTGGGAGAAACACAACATTCAATAATTTCATAAAAACATTGCAGAACAGCTGCAGGAACAACCTTCCCCACCCAGACACAGCTTTGGGGGTTTTCTTGGGGTTGGGGGTGGGGGTGGACATCTACATGTTTGGAGCTACAAGACACATGTGCAGTATGCTGAAGACATGCAAGATGAAACAATGACCTTCCAAGTCATTGCTTCAAGGATTCGATTCATTGCATTTTATCAAGTTTGACTCAGGGATTTCCTCTCTCTTGACTTCTGTTTCCTCCCCTATAAAATGAGGGGGCAATGCTAAAGGAGAGTGGATTCCTCTTACAGCTCTAAATCTCTTGATTGTGTAATAAAGCACCTACTAAGTATGTTGTATAAGCTTGGCACAGTGGATTAGAGAGTTGGCTTCAAGATCAGAAACACTCAGGTTTAAACCATGCCTTTGCCACATCCTGGCTGTCTGACCCTGCATAAGTCACCTCATCTCTAAGAACTTAGTCTCTAAGATGAGAATTTGAAGAGAAGGTGCAATCAATCCTGCATTGGCAGAGAGATCTTCGCAACTCCCTGTACTAATGATATCAAAGATCTGGTTAAAAGCAAATAAACTTGCAAGGCACTGGGGTTAAAAAAGACAGAAAGGAAGCAGTCCCTGCCCTCAAGGGGCTTAGAGTCTGCCATGTTTATCGGGGGTGGGGGGATAAATAATATATATATACAATGGAGTTGTGCAGTGGAGAGCATTAACAAGCAGATGGGAGGGGGTAGGGAAATCCTTATGTAAGAGAGGCAAGTTGAATTTCCTCAGGGTGGGTGTCCTTCTACCAATACAGATCAAAAGCTCTCTTGTAGTCCAGCAGATGGTCTTTGGGAGTTAGTATGACTGAAAAGTCTATTCCCTGCAGTCAGTCTTAGGAGGAGCCCTCTCTGAAGTTTGTTGTTCATTCCTTTCAGTCATGTCTGACTCTTCATGACCCCATTTGGGGTTTTCCAGGCAAAGATACTGGAAGGGTTTGTCATTTCCTTTTCCAGCTTATTTTACAGATGAGGAAACTGAGGCAAACAGGGTTAAGTGACTTGCTCAGAGTCATGCAGCCAACAAGTATGAAACCAGATTTGAACTCAAGTCCTCCTGACTCCAGGCACAGCGCCTTTTTGAAGTTAACTAGACTGATTTCCCTGTCAGGCAAATTCAGCAACCAAAAGATATGAATAAATCATTCTCAAAAGAATTATAAATTCACAGCAATTGTATAAAAGAATGCCCCACATCACTAACAACAATAGTTGACATTTATATGTGCTGTATATGTGCCAGGCACTAGTCCAACCATTCGAACAATTATTTCATTTGATCTTCACAATAACCCTGGGTGATAGGTGCTACATTGAGGCAAAATGAAGTCAAATGACTTGCCCAAAGTCAAGAGCAAAGTGCAAGCTCCTTCTTGTCACTGAATCAGAATCAATAGGTACAACCATATTTCTTAGTATCAAAATGCTTCATTAACAGGTTGTGACAGCCACTTAACTCTGATTGCCTCAGTTTCCTCATCTGTAAAATGAGCTGGAGAAGGAGATGGCAAACCACCCCAGTATCTTTGCCAAGAAAACCCCAAATGGGGTCACAAAGAGTTGGATACAACTGAAACTAAACCAAAGCATTGATTCTCTTAATATGACCAGCCCAACTTTGCATGAACTTTTTAGTTTGTTTCACAAGGACCTTGAAAGGATAAAATGAAATTATATGCATAAAGTGCTGTGTAAATGTAGGCAAATAAAGGGAACATCTCTAGCCCAATATATACTGAACAAGACTCCTCCCTACAATTGTTATCAAGGCTTTGCTGGGAGACATCCCGTGACAGGGATCTCACTACCTCTCGGGGCAGTCCCTTCCTACTCTGGAGGATCTGTAATACTCCATAAAAGTTTTCATGCAAGCCAACCCAAACCTGCCTGTATGCCACCTGCCCCGATTGTTCTATCCTATGGGGAAGGAGGGAGATGGAGTTGAATTTTCTGTTTCGAAGGGCAATAATGACCCCTATCATTTCATGGTGCATTTCATCATCTGCCTTGCAGTCGTCATAAGGACCTTAAGAGAACAGGACACCATGAAGATAATCCCAGCCTATGTGCCATAATCTGCTGTAGAAGTAAGAGAATCTGGGAAATCCACTGGGGAACACAGCAAGGTCATCCAAATGGACATTATGCATTAATGTTGTTAATTTCAATGTGAGATTGGGCATGGGGAAAAAGGAACCAAGGACTGATTGAGCACTTGCCCTGTGCCAGACACTATGTATGCTAGGTACTGGGGACAACAAGCAAAAAGAACAATGTCTGTCTTCAAGGAACTTACATTCTAATAAGAGAACACAACACATAAAAGGTTGGGAAGAATGAAGGTACCTGATTCTGCAACATGGTTTTGAAGTCTAGAAAAAATCAGTAATAGAGCCAGAAGGAGAACGAAGGCAGGTCAGCCTGTGCCCCTTCACAAAACAGTGGCTCCAGAAAGAATTCACCAATGAGAGAAAGAGGAATGGCCTTGTGGAGGGATAAGCCAGAGTAAGCAGCAAGTGAGAGGCTGTTCCAGGGCTTAGGAGGCCTCAGATGCAGAGGGAAGATCTAGGTTTAACCAGCCATAGAGAAAGCCTGGTTTTGATATCCAGAGAAAGTGAAGAACAGGGCCCAGAGGGTGATAAAGGCAAGTGAAGGTATAAGAGAAGACAGGAAAAAATGGAAAATCAGGTTTAGAATTAAGATGCTAAAAGTGTTACAGATACTGAAGCCTCCTACCTATTTACTTTGACTACCTTCTGATTGACTGTGAGAGCTGAAGTATAAGGAAAGCTAAGAGGTACAGAACTGGTGCTTTCGAATAGTGGTGCTGGAGAAGACTTTTGAGAGCCCCCTGGACAATAAGGGGATCAAATCAGTCAATACTTAAAGAAATTAATTTAGGCTGTTCACTGAAAGTTCAAATACTGAAGCTGAAGCTTAAATACTTTGGCCACATCATGAGAAGAAGGGACTCACTAGAAAAGACCCTGATGCTGGGAAAGATTGAAGGCAAAAGGAAAGGGGCATGGCACAGGATGAGATGGATAGATGATGTCATGGAAACAATGAATGGGGACTTGGGGAGACTTGGAGAGAGGGTGGAGGATGGAAGACTCTGGTGTTCTGTGGTCCATAGGGTCATGAAGAGTTGGACACAATTGAAAAACTGAACTACAACATTTTCTAGATTTCAGTTAAATGTCATTAAACATGATGATGTTTTGCCCCACTCAGGTCTGTGATTTCATAGGAGAGGAAAATTCTTTGTGTGGAACTTCTGTCTACCGATGTAGATTAGGAAATCCCTGGTAACTTCTACATTTAGAGAGTAGTCTGTCTCATGGAGAAGTTCAGTATCATGTCCAAAGAATATATTCAGTAGGGAAATGGACTATTTTTGACTGAGAGGAAATGACTAATTACTGATGTGGGAATCCACTGAGTCAGCTATCTATGTGAGCCACTAGACCCCACCAAGTCTCCAAGAAGAGACCTCTGATGGCTCCAGGAAGCAAATAAATAGGATAAATAATGTAAACAGGATGAAGTAGTTTTGTAAATCTCAGAAAAAAAAATGAGTGGAGGGGAATTTCTTCAAGCTAGAAAGATAAAGCTTTAGGACAACTACAATGAAGACGCAATGGACACAGCAAACACCCAGAGTTATGAATCAGGATGAGAATCAGTAGATAAGTGAGGCAATTATATAAATGTATAGATGGTAAAGGGAGCTGGGGAGGTTTCCTGAATATGTGAATCTCTAGGCTTCAGAAAACACACAGGGTGTGCCATACACAGTGTCCACTGAGGCAGAGAGGTTTGGACTGAATGACTTTAAGGATTCAAAGACACTAATGCATAGATTTAGAGCCAAAAAGGATCTCAAAAGTTATACAATCCAAAAGACCCATTTTATGTATTGAAAAACTGAGTTTCACAGAAGCAAATGAATTATTCCAAATCCCATAGATAATAACCAGTGTTTGAATCCAGGTCCTCTGATTCAAAGTTCTGTGTTCTTCCTTTATCCCATGGAATCCAGTTGATAATTATTTTTATCCCTATGTTATTAAGCCTTTCATATTAGTCCCTTGTGATGTCCTGTCACTACTATGGTCAATGTCATGAGTAATTCCCTTCTTTTCCCACATGCATCCATCCCATCTCCTCCATATGCATATTTCTGCCCTAGTTAAGGTTACTTGTGTCTTCATAGCCAGAATTTGTTATTGTCATTTACCTCCATTCATGTGTTTCATGCTGGGGTCATGTGAGCTACAGTGGAATGAACACCACATCTGGAATTAGAATACTTGGCTTTATATTCTGGTTCTTCCCCAGATTAACCGAGCGACTTTGGTCTAAGTCACTTTATCTCGCTGAGCCTCAGTTTCATAGCAGCACAGATTTAGAACTGGAAGAAACATCAGATCCCAACCCCCTCATTTTACAGACTGGGGATGAGGTCTATGGAAGTTAAGTGACTTGCCCAGAGTCAAGTATTAGAGGCAGAAGTCTTCCTGATTTCCAAGTCTAGTTCCCTATCCATCATACTGCCTCTCAACTTGAAAAAAAAGGAGCTGTATAGATGATGCCTAAGGTCCATTTCAGCCCTAAATCCATGCTCCGTTGGGCTTTGATCCTGTCTCATTAATCTGTTTGTTTATCCTGTTAACTCCATTTTATACCATAGACTGTCTTTCAATTCACCTATAGCCCTATTATATTTATCTATTATAGAAAAAAAGATTATTTTATCTCTGTCAACATACCAATAGATATACTATTTCATTGATATGGGCATTCTCTCCAATGACAGAGATCACAGCCCAGACATTCCTACCCAACCTGTGTGACACTTGTCCGTGCCCCCGCCCATAAGTCAACTAGGGGATCCATCCAACAAGTCAGGGTTCTTTCTTATTTTCTCCTGGTATTTAAGGATGACAGTGGAACAAATGAGATATTATTGGTAAAGTGATTCACAAAGTATATATATATATATATCATTCTTGTTGTTATCACATGGTCTAACCATTAGCTATTCTTCTGCCTTGTCATAGGACCAACTCATTTTATTTTTTTTGCTTTTTGGAGGGCAATTGGGGTTAAGTGACTTGTCCAAGGTCATATGGCTAGTTTTTGTGTTGTGTCTGAGGACGGATTTGAACCTCCTAACTCCAGGGCCAGTGCTCTAGTCACTACGCCACCTTGCCGATCCCCAACTCATTTCCCTTTATTTTTTAAACTATATTTCTTTTTTTTTTTCTCTTACCTGTCTATACTAGGTCATCCCTCATTTGTAATGCCTGCTAATAGCCTGCTCATGCCTACCATGGAATTCTCCATTGCCCTTTGGGTAATTGGTGACTTCATTTCTTCAGAGACTGACATGTTCCAAGACTTCACAGTTAAACTTAAGTATTTAACAGATGGATGTTGGTCTCAGATTGATGCTTTGGATCATTAATGGATCTCTGATCTTTACCAAATGCAGTGCAGTCTATTCTCCTCCTGAACAATTCTGAATTCAACACACTGTCTATTCACAGAATCTGTCAAAGACAAAAATTCTGATTGATGACCTCTATGAATTGTCCATTTAACTATACAGCATTATTTGAACCATAGGCATCCTTAATCCACTTAGTGTTTCCTATGTGGATGACCCAACACTTTTGAATGACTATAGCTCTCACTTGGCAGTATTCCAGGGCTTGAAAGAATCAGCACAATATCACTTGCAAACTATAGCATCTAGATGACTTCAACAACTGTAGCAGGGGTTCTTGATTTCTTTTTTGTCACAGACCCATGGGGAAGTCTGCTGAAGCCTGTCAGAATGGTTTTTTTTAATGAACAAAATAAGATACATAAGACCGCAAAGGAAATGAATTATATTGTAATATAGTTTTAAAATATTAAATAAAATTCACAGACTCCAGCTTAAGAATCTCTGATCTGTAAAAAACCTATTTAACTAAGACTGTTTGGTGAAACTCCGTGATAGTGGGAATGCCCCTCACCTAATAAATGCTTCCCTCTTTGAGGCCTTGCTGGATATTAATAGCTAGAGGGTTATTGCCCAAGTTATATCTGTTGTCTTTCTAGACTGGATCTCTTTCCAGTCTGTACACCTTTCCAGAAATATTGCATTGATTTAATATATGAGTGAGGTTTGGAGGCGATGGGAGGCTTTGCTGGAGAAGAACTTTTTAAGATAGAGTTTGCCCTCCAGATTCAAATGTCCACCAAAAAAAAAACCACAGTGGAAACTTCTAGTCAATTGTGTGATGATAAGAATGGGGCCAACTAGGAACTTTCAGTTGTGAGAACCAGCTTCATCACTTCTAATACATTCATGCAGGTTATTCTTGATATGTGTGTGGATTATTCTCATTTTAAAAAATCACACAAATGGCTGACAAGGAGCATACAAATCAGCAGTTATCAATGTTTAGATAGCCTCTGATTTTATTCTTGATAATATTAAGATCTGAGGTATTCTGCTCTCTCTTCTCTCTCTCTCCCTCTCTGTCTCTCTTTTTCTTTCTATCTCTCTCTGTCTGTGTGTGTATGTGTGTCTGTCGGTCTGTCTGTCCCTCTCTTTGCCTTGAGAAGAGATCTCTCGATTTCCTCAAGATTGTGTCATCCCCCAGCAATGGTCTTATCTTTGTAAATTTCATCTAGCCTAGTTCTGTCCTTCATATCTTTGTTTCACCATTTCCACTTCACTATAATCCTATTATAACTTTTGCTTCTTGAGGGAAGGGACCACGTTTTTGCCTTTTTTTATTTTAATTTTTTTTTTGTATTTCCAATCTTAATTGCAGCAAATAAGTAAGTTTTGTTTTGTCTTGTTTTATTTTTAAAGCTTGTGGCCTAATTGACCAGATCTAGTCTAACCTCTTTATTTTATAGATGAGGAAACTGAGGCCAAGAAAGAATAAATTACCTATATAAGGTTTTACAGCTAGCTAATGTCAGATTAGGTCAGAAAATCAGTGCTCATGGCTACTCTTCCAGTAGTCTTTTCCTTCATAAAACTGATGAATTTAACGTTAATTAAATGATTGAATAACACCGCTTCATGGTTTAGAGGAAAGTATACTGGACTTGGAATGAGAAGACCTAGGTTCTTCTACCACTAACTGTCTATGTGACCTTAAGCAAGATGCTTAACCTCTCTTAGCCTAAATGAGAGAGTTAGATTGACTCATGGGATACAGAGCCAGAAGGGAGATTAGAGATATTCTAGGCCAAAATGTCTTACTTGTTTTTGTATCATTAGCCCCTTGAGCTACCCAGTAAAGCCTTTGGCCTCATGCCAACTATGTTTAAATACATAAATGAAATACAGAGGGTTACAAAGGAAAAAAAAACTATAAAGAAATACAGGTATCAAAATATTTTTAAAAACTAAGTTTATGGACCTCAGGTAACAAGTCCCAGATCTAGGCTAATCTTCCTACTTTATAGATGTGGAAAGTGAGGCCTAGAGAGATAAAGTGACTTTCTTAAGGTGAGCAAGACTAGTAATAGGACTATGGTATGAATTCACCTTGTCTAACTTCAAATCCATATGACTCAGGTCCCTTCAATTTTCAACATTCTCCAATTCTGATCTACTGGGCACCCCATGAGAGCTGGATGGGGGGGTTGGGGGGGGAGGGGAGGAATGGCTGGGACTACAGCAATAAAACTAAAATTAACTCTTCAAGACCAAAATGTCACAAGTGATTCAATATTTTCCTTTCTTTTAAAAAAATCAATTTAATGAGCTATAGACAAATACATATAAATAAAAAAAAATGTTTCCCATGCAGGTGAGGCAAAGAGACTTTTATTATAATTGGGATGGTATTGTTTACCCACTAAATTAAAGAATGAAAGTCATTTTATATTTGGTTTAAAAAACAGAGCATACAGTAAGTATGCATTTAGAAATCAGCCTCATTCCAATTTATTTTTATAGCATTGTGGAAAATAACCCAACCTTGAAGTGTAGAAATTCAAGGACTGAGACTTAAATCCCAATGGTAAGAAAATGGTTCCATAAACAGATGTGATCGTGGATTCTAAGTTTATTTGCTAGTGACTAAAAGAAAGAAACCCACCACTTTGCAGACTCAATACATTTTAATTTACAGGCATCTATACCAAAAAGCCTTTGGGTACCTTGAACAAAAATGACTTAAAACAAAATTTACTATAACTAAATGTTATTACTAAAATACTAAATAAATGAGTAAAACCAAAATGTATCTGCTCCATTATCCTTGCATGGTGGGGAATATTGAGTGCTTGACTATAGAGAAATGCTTCCTTCTTCCATGTAACCTCAGGACTCTGATTTAAAATTAGAGAGGTAGCCAGCTTTGGAATAGAGCCATCATTTACATTGTGGTGCTCTGATTTAATTTCTCTCTCTCTCTCTCTCTCTCTCTCTCTCTCTCTCTCTCTCTCTCTATATATATATATATATATATATATATATATATATATATATGTGTATATATATTTATATAATTGTTTTACATAATGTATGTGCAAATATCTGCCCTTGTGTATATAAACAGCAAGGCATACACATATAAAAAATTTGCACATATGGGCATTTTATATCTTATATAAAATTATAGAGAGATAGTACCTATGATTTCATTAGTATAAGGGACTCCCCAGGTGAGGATACTCCCTCCACCAAGGCAGGTCAGCACATTCTCTGTCACTTAGAGTCTTAATGAGCTGCCTAGGATACTATAAGAATTAATGAGTTGCTCAAGGTCACAGACAGAATGGGTGAGAAGAGGGACTTGAACCTGGGTTTTCTTGGCTTTAAGGCTGACTCTCTATTCATTAAACTGGACTTCTTCTCATAAAAGGAATGTATAAATGGTGTACATTATTAAATATATATATATGAATGCTAGTTATTGTGACTATTTTCTTTTCACCATTTAATTTTTATTTTATTTTTTCTCAGTTGTGGCTCTTTTCAATCAATCATTCAGAATTATTAAGTCCCCATCATGTTCTTGGCAGTATTCTAGGTGCAAAGGATATAAAGATAGAAAAAAAAACCTGCTCTCAATGAGCTTATAGTTTATAAGAGGAGACAATAGGCACACACATAAATATAATACAATAATATAATAAACATATTTAAATATATAATATAAATATGTAAAATATATATATATATATATATATATATATATATATATATATATATGTCAAGTAATCTTGATTAGAATAGGGAAGGCCCTAGCAGCTGGGTGTGGGAGGGAACATTGACCGTGAAAGGTGTTATGGAAAAAAATGACTCTTGAACTGCACTCTGAAGGAAGCTGTGGATCCTACAAGGTGTCTATGAGGAGGGGGTGCATTCCAGGCACTGGGAACATGAGCAAAGACATGGATATGGGAGATGAAATGCTGTGTGTGAGGAAGAGCAGTAAGGATCATGACATCGTATACTGAAAAACCTATGTCTATGCCTGACATAAAATAAGATCCCCCTTTCAAAGAAAAAGCCAAGGCTGCAGAAAAATGTCTGTTGCTTACCTCACATTATGTTCTTCCAAAGTCTCACTGGTAAACTCTAGTATGTCAGCCGCAGTCCCCACAAACATGAGAAGAAGCTGAGATAGCTGGTCCCGTGTGATTCCGCCACCAATGGGTAGAAGCCATCTTCCAATTATCAGCATTAACAAGAAGGTCTGGTGGAGTCCCAGAGTCCAGACTTTCTCACACACCGTCGATAAATGATTGACAAAGTCTTTGGCCTATTCAATAGAAACACCGAATACACAGGAGGGTCAGGAACAACTCCCAGGAAATAGATACCATCCAACCAAGGTACCAACGTTTTCCATCAACATTTCACTCTAAAAGTGAATTAAAATTGCATTTCTTTGGGGTATGTTCTTTAGTTCCAAAGCACTCAGTGAAAAGTGATCATTTAAAAGTGTTCATTCTATTCCTCATTTCAGAAGGTACTAATGGGTAGTAGATGTAAAATTTAAAAAAATCCACAGTTTAAGAACCAAACAAAAGGCCTTGTCTTCTAACTTCTAGCTACGAAAACACTGAAATTCCTCGTTGGCTACTTGGCTCTGTACATCATGGTGCTGGTGCAGCCAATTAGCCAATTACATAACCAAATATTCAAATCTCTGCTCTAAGCTCCTTCTACATTTCCCATTGTCCCCCAGGACATGGTCATCAGACAAAATAAATAAACAAACAAAATCTCCCAAAAGCCCAAATTCCAAGTGAGAGTTGCTGTGGAAAATTGAATTGTCATTTTTTTCTAAGTTTAATAGGCATCACAGCCTGGGAACATTTTCCTCACTGTACAATTCCCAAAGATCTGGTCTCTCTCTTTCCCTATTCCTATGATGGCAAAGGACAAGTGAGTGGTCAGAGAGAGGCTATAGGTTGTACAACAAAGCTGATGGCTGGAGGGGACTTGGGCACCCTCTAGTCCATGGATCTTCACCTTTTTGTGTCCTAGACAAACCTTCCGAGTCCTTAGAGCAATGATTTAAATGCAGAAAAAATAAAACACACAGAATTATAAAGGAAGCCAATTATATTGAAATATAATTATTAAAATATATATCTAAAAAAAAGTTCAGAGTCCCCGGGTTTAAATAGCCCTCATCCAGTCCAATGCCTTCATTTTACTTGTCCCAGGTCACACAGTAAGCTAGGTGTGGCAGTGGATAGCGCCAGGCCTGAAGTCAGCAAGTCCTGAGTTCAAATCTGTTCTAAGATACTCCTTAGCTGTGTGATCCTGGACAAGTCACTTAACCTCTGACTGCTTGAGTTTCCCCAAATGTGAAATGGGGACAATACTAGCTCTTACCTCCCAGCATTGCTGTGAGGATCAAGTGAGACAATTGTAAAGTTCTCAGCACAGTGCTTGGCACATGGTAAAAGGTGCATAAATATTCGTTGCTGTTATCATCATTAGCTGGCCAAGCTTTGATCCTAGGTGCTACAACCCTGTAACTTATCTTAGTGACTCAGCCCCTCCGGTCACTGGATGAAGTTCGTCAGCAAGTTCCTTCACCTTCCCAAGCTTTGGTTTCCTCATTTGTACAGTTACTACGATACTTGGATTTGTGGCTTAGTGATTTTCAGTCATGTTCAACTCTTACGTATGCTATTTCATTTCATCCTCATAAGGTCCCCACGAAGTAGCCTAAAAAGTGTCTGTAAGATTGGGCTTGCTGACTCTCTGTGAGCCCATTTGGGGATTTCTTGGCAGGGATACTGGAGTGGTTTGCCATTTTCTTCTTCAGCTCATTTTACAGATGAGCATACTGAGTCAAATGACTAGCCTAGGGTCACACAGCTAATACATGTCTGAGGCTGGATTTGAACTCAGAAAGATGAATCTTCATGACTCCAAGCCCAGCACTCTATCTACTGATCCATCTAGATGCATTAGCTACCCCAAAGGGGTTTACTGAGTAGGAGAGCAGCGCAATCAGACCTGTGCTTTAGAAAAATCACTTTAGCAGCTGAGTGAAGGACGGATGAGAGTGGGGTGAGACTTGAGACAGCTAAGCCACCCAGAAGGCTACTGTAATAATCCAGGTGTATAGTGAGGGGCCAATCCCAGGGTGGTGGCTACGGGAGTTCAGAGGATGGGACATATATGAAAAATCTGGAAAATGGAAACAAGATGACCAAAGATTCTATATAATAATGAGTGAGTGCAAGAGAAGAATCAAGGATGACTTGAGGTTGAGAACTTGGGTGCCTTTGGCAGGAACAGGGAAGCTGGCAGGAGTCACTTAAGAAGAAAGGTAATCCATTTTGTTTTGGATAAATGGAGTTTAAGATACCTACAGAAAT
Source organism: Petaurus breviceps papuanus (assembly GCF_028583685.1). NCBI lineage: Eukaryota > Metazoa > Chordata > Mammalia > Diprotodontia > Petauridae > Petaurus > Petaurus breviceps. Next base: position 24,099,496 of record NW_027186352.1, read on the forward strand.
CCAGGTTTGAGATCTAGCCAGTGCAGTGGTGATGGCCTGGGGAAGAACTGAAGGGTGTGTGTCTGGAGATTGTGGTGAGCTCAAGAAGAGAGTTAAGGGCTGTGAGACATGAGGAAAGATGGGTAATAAGATTATGATCAGATGAAGGAATTCCAGAATCCCTGAGCATATAAGTGGAGGGGAATACCTGTGGTCTCCTGGTCACTGTAAGGACAAGACGGTGTCTCATCTAAACTTTCTATCTTCCCAAGTACCTAGCACCATGCCATGCACACAGTAGGTTTCATGCTTCATATGTATTTGTGGGCTGAGATTCAGAACAAGAGGAATGGGTGCAAATTTTTGTTGAATGGTCACATGGAAGTATGAGAATAAAACTGGTTGGTAAATTTCTGTTATATAGGTTCTGCCATCACAGAACCCATTCTCCCAGTAGAACAGATTCTCCTTGTTGAACACAGTGGGTGAACTCCAGCATTGAAGTTACAGAAGGACATGGGCAAAGGTCATTTAGGATGGGCAGGCATGGCTGGGTCATGATCTGGCTCAATGGAGCAAACATCCACCTATCTATCCAATCAGCTGTGTGAAATCTTCCTATTTACATCATCTCTCACACATGACCCCTTGTCTCCACTCACGCACCTTCATCATTTCTCACTTAACCAACTATACCAATCCCCTATAATTGGTCTTCTTGCCTCCGATCTCTTCTCCCTCTAGTCCATCTTACACATGGCTACCAAGTAATATTCTTTACATGCACCTCTGAACAGGAGATTCCCATACTCCTCCAACTCTGTAGCTCCCTCTTGCTTCTAGGATCAACTGCTCAGCTGTTAATGCCGTACACCACCTCTTCCCCCTGCTCTCTGTGATCTGGAAAACAGGCCTTCTCCATGTCTTCAAACATGACCTTCATCTCCCATCTTCTTCTCATCAGTTGGCTGTGTGCCTGGAATGCCCTCCCTCCTTCCCTCTGCCTTTCAGGATCACTCTCTCCTTTTAAGAAGCACTTTGGGCTCCATCTTCTATGAAATATTTTCTCATTCATGCAATGACTAGTGCTCACCCTCTCAGACTCTCTTGTATATTAACTTTACTTCTATATTACATAGGTTTCTCCATGACCTTGATGCCCCCCCCCAATAGAATGTAAGCTCACTGAGAGCAGGAATTACTTCATCCTTTATACTTGTATTTTGATCGGCCAGTACATTGCCTGACACAAACTAGATGCTTATTAAATACTTTTTACTAATTTAATTCAATCAGAAATCCATTGTAGTATTGGCATGTCAAGATAACTGACCATTTGGCCGTAGATCTTTCAATAGAAGAAAGAGAAAAGTCCCTTACCGTCTTAAGGAGATCTTCTGTGCTGGTGTTTTGGAGTTTTCTCAGCAGAGTGCTACTGATATTTGGAGACACTCCTTCGGCCTGGTTACTGCAGTACTAAAATATGTGTGTGTATGTAAATGCATATATATCATAATGCAGACATGTCACATATATAAAATCAAATATTAAGCAAATGTCACCCCAATATCTCTCCCCACCACTAAACATAGCCACCACCTTAGTTCAGACCCTTGATACCCCTCACCAAGATTATTGCAATAACCTCTTAACCCATTTGCATAAGTCAGGATTTGCACCAGATGTGTGAATCCAATGGTTCTATGAAATCCTAAATTTCTCCACGAAGTTCCTGGATTGCAAGGCTACCTTCCTGTTGACCACCATGTTTTGGTCAGTATCCCACCTTGGCCCACTGAAAGAACAATGTAAGATTGTGTTTTTAGGCATAAGTACATTAGAGAAAAAAAGATTACAAGTTTAAAATGAGAAAGAGTCTTTTTTGGTCACCAAAAAGGGGCAGGAAGAGCATGAGAAAGACAAGAAAATTTTACATAAAATAACGCCATGGTGGCTTTGTGACTGGGCAAGTCACAAATTCTCAGTGCTCTGGACAACTCTCCAAAAATATAAATGACAAGGCAAGTGTTGGTTGTACTGTCTGAGGAAGTTTTCTCATCAGAGAATTCTCCAAAATAATGAAATCACAGGCCTAGAAAAAAAAAATATCGACACACATGAAGTCCCTGGTGAGAAACTAACCACTCTCCGAGGATCATCTGAGCTACGCAGGGAACATCTTACCACTGGTGGGCCTTGGGGTCCTAGGGTTATAGACTTAGACTGGAAAGGGACTTCAGAAGTCATTTATTTTACCACTCACATTTTGCAGGATGAAGAAACTGAGGCCTGCAGAGATCATCTTGCTTGATCGACACAAGAGACAAAGAGCAGAACCAATGTTAGAACTTGGGTCCTCTGACACCAAATCCAGCAAACTCCCAACCATACCACACTTGGGTCATAGCAGCCCACAACCCAGATGGCCTTCAGTCTATGAAGAGAGAGTGGGTGCAGCCCTTCCAAATGGTATTTGAGGCATCTATCAATATTAATTTAAGCACTAGTACTAAAGTGTGTACTCTTTATTCAACAACTATGAAGGGAATGAGCCATAGCAAGACCAACATTCTCTCCATAAGTAAAAACAGAAAATATAAACAAGTGAACAGAAAAGTCTGGGGGAGGGCATGAAAGTATAGCAAAATCAGGGACAATAGACAGCCTGGATCCTAACCCCCAGAATCCTATTTTCCCTTGTTCATTGGAAAGAACAGCAGATTTGGAATCACTGTATTTGTGTCCAAGATATATCACAACTCTGCTAAAAATAGAAAATGATCTGGGTGAGAAATAGGAACATTTGATTATATTAGGGTTAGTAATCCTACTAGAGGCAGGGAACCTTCAGCCTCAAGGTCATGTGTGACTTCTCTGAGCTTCGTTTGCCTAATCTATAATACAAGAGGGGCAGACTGGACCAGCACAGTCCCTTTTCAAGTTAACATTAGACTGAGGAGACTTTGAATTCCAGTCCTGTGAAGTAGGAGGTCTCCATGTTGTATGGATTGCCCGTGGCCACTATATGGAAGATTAGGGACAAGAGGAGTTTGAGATGAGACTATCTGGATGGGCTGCAATCTGAATCATTGGAGGGAGTATCTACCCTGATAAGACCACAGATCCATTCCAGTATGGAAGAATTGACCTATCTCCCTCCATGAGAACAGCTCCATAAAATGTAAATCAAACACTGTCCAGCTCCCTTCAAGGCTTAGCTCAAGTTCTGTCTCTTATATGAGATCTTTTTTAATTGCCCTAATCACCTAGTGCCTCCTTCCATCTCAACCCTCTATTCTTCATTGAGATGTATTTGTATTCTCTCTCTATCTACCTTGAGAAGAAGCTGGTGCTGTAGTGGTTAGAAATCTGAGCTTGGAATCCAGAAGGGTTCCAGTTCTGTCTCTGACACACCCTGGCTGTGTAACCTGGGCAAATCAATTAACCTCTCAGTTCTCTAGGCAAATCTCTTAAGAAGTGACTTGAGAAAATGCTGTCTTGGACCAGTAGTTGGATTTTCCTCATAGTAGAGGCTCAGGCATATGCTGGAGCCAATTCATATCAGCTGACAAAAGCCAATTGTTAAATTTTCAGTATGAGCATTTACTTTTCAGAAATTGATAAGTGTTAATAAATCAGGACTTGATTTATTGTTTTGTTGATTTTCTAGATTTGATGAAGTGATGGAGAGAATGTTAATGAAGCAGATTAGACTTAAGAATGTGTTCTGCAGATTTTTTTCTCCCTAGAGAGCTGGTTGTGAAACATTTATCAACATACCTGTTTTCCATTGTTCCCTATGTAGGAGTTCCCTACAGTTGTGCCAATGAAACCCAGACGGTATTTTTATTTCCCTGTTTATATACACAATTACACTTCCCACAACCTCTGAAACCACCACTAGAAAGTAAACTCCTTGAAGAGAGGGACAGTTTTCATGCTTTCTTATTATCTCTAGAGCCAAGTACAATGCCTATAATATCTTGGGTGCTTACTAATGCTTGTTGAATTGAATTGAATGGAACTAAACTCCAATCCAATTGAACTAAATTCCAGCCAGTTGTTGAGTCTGATCTCATTTGAAATGCCCATTAGAAAGTTCCTGGGGTTGAGATAGCCTTATGGCAAATTGGACAGATTAAATGTGATGGTCTCATGTCCAATGACATTTCGTATTAAGAAAATTATTTTTCTTTAAAAATAAAAGGGGAGAGAGGTTTTTTTTTTATGTTTAAATACTCAATTCAATGTGTTATTCATTTTTCTCCTGCCTGAAGAAACTTGTACCCCTTCCATCATTTGGTTGGAAGCCAACATTTACTCTACCAGAAGTGAAGTCGTATTTGGGTTTCCATTTTCACAGGAATTTGTATTTGTGAGAGAACTTGTGTGTGTGTGTGTATGTATGTGGTGTGGTGTGTGTGTGAGTGTGTGTGGTGTGTGTGTGTGTGTGTATATGATGTGTGTGTGGTATGTGTATGTGGTGTGGTGTGTGTGAGTGTGTGTGGTGTGTGTATGTGGTGTGGTGTGTGTATGTAGTGTGGTGTGTGTATGGTGTGTGGTGTCTGTGTGGTGTGGTGTGTGTGTGTGAGTGTGTGTGGTGTGGTGTGTGCATGTGGTGTGTGTGGTGTATTTATGTGGTGTGG
>NW_027186352.1:24104130-24125022 GCF_028583685.1 Petaurus breviceps papuanus
AGCAGATGCTCAGGATGGAGGGAGCAGAAAGAGAGAGAGGCGTGGGCCAAGATGAAGAAAAAGGGGCCGCTTGAGAGTAATGTTGCAGCCAATGCAAATTTTCCAAGCTGGTGGGAAAAAAAAGAAAGACAAAGAAACAAGAACTTTTGTAGGTTTGAGACATTTCAAGATCCCTTTGCAAAGCTTGCCTCTGTGTGACATACACACACCCAGGCGCATTCACACGTTTTGAAATCTTGGAATTTCAGGCAGAATTAAATTGAAAAGAAAACAACCCTCATCCCAAAGTTGCTCAAAGTACAGATTTCTTACTTCTTTGGCTCTTTTTTATCACACCCCCCCCGCCAGTTCCTTCTGAGGGCCAATAAAGAAAGGCATAAAGACTCTATTTATTCCTTTCCTCCACAGAACCTCAGGTTTTACTTTAAGGATGAAATGTCAGGAATAATCCAGAATTATGGATAAGAACCCCCAGCCTCTGAAGGAGAGTGCAACTCTTGGAAGCAACTCTGGTCGCTGGTCATGGATTTGCTCTTTACCATCTTCAAATCTGACCTTTCTTATATTGTATAGTATGTTTCATCGATTCCCAGTCACTTCTGGGAGAAAAACAACCATGCTCTCCTCCCAATTGGCCCTCCACCCTTGGTACAAATAACTAAGATTGAGCAAAATCCCTGAGAGGGACTACATCTTACACTGCAACCTCATTCTGCCAGGGTGCTAGGGGGGTGAATTCACCATCACTAAGACCTGAGTTCAGATCCCAGCTTATATATTTACAAACTGTGTGTCTCTGGGCAAGATCCTTGACCTCTCTCAGACTCAGTTTTGTCATCTATTAAAGTGGGATAATTACAATAGCACTTACTTCCCAAGGATGTCGTTAGACAAAAAAATGAAATAATACATGGAAAATTCTTTGCAAACTTAAGTGTTATAACATGCTGGTTATTATTTTTTCTCACTTTCCTACTTTGGGCACAATTCTTAGTGATAGAAATTTAGAATTATTTCTGTTAATCAAGTTATCATTTGATGAGTGTGTGTATGTGTGTGTGTGTGTATTTCCTTCCTTTCATCTGGCATCCAAAATGAGGATTGTTACTTTTTTCTTTCACTTTGCCTTCATTCAACCATAAAAGGAAGAAGGTCGCTAAATTCCATGATGTGCAGAAGATAATAGGATCTCTAATGGACAGTTGAAAGGGACCTTTACTAGCCCAGTCTCCTTATTTTATACATGAGAGAACTGGGGCTCAGGGATGTTAAGAAACCTGCTCAAGGTCATAAAGATAGTAAGCTTCAGAGCTGAGATTTGAACCCAGGTTCTTTGAATCCAGAGCTAGGATTCTTTCCACTACAATATACAAAGAATTGGGGGAATTGTAAATATGTTGCCAAAAAAAGGAATGTGATACTCTTCTGGGCTAAGATTCTGGATGGAATGACTTCCTTTCTTTTTTTTTTTTTTTTAAGTAATCGGGGTTAAGCAACTTGCTCGAGGTTACACAGCCAGTTATTTCTGGGTGTGGTGCTGAGTATCTGAGCCCGGATTTGTTCCAGATCGGGACACTGGAGCCGGTGCTCTTACTTGCTGTGCTACCTGGCCGCCCCTGAATGCTTCCTTTCATTGACTGTTACTGAGTTATTAAATGACTACCATTGAGTTATTACCAATCATTATCACCAAAATCTCCAAAACAAGTCTATTTCTCTAGGCAATCTGATTGGGTTGTGCCTGAAAGGCTCAACTGGTAAAGGCTGTATTTCTATTTATTATCTTATTTACCTACAGAAATTACCTGGGTCTCATGGTGCATTTCCAGGAGCCATAATGATGGGACAATGCTAATCAGATAGAAAAATATGGCAGGCGAAAACCTGTGGAGGCAAAGAGAAGCAGCGTCATTTTGAGCAGAACCTGCCTATAGGAATTGTTCTTTTCTGGGGGAAATTGTGGAATGTGATTTCTGCCATATGGATTCCAGAGAAACAATACAACTGCAAAAGACACTCGCAGCTGCCATTCTCACTGAATTTCTAATCAAGCTAAGAAATGTTCACTTTGATATGGTGTCATGGGACACCGCCAACGAGCTAGAGGAACAAGACTTAGACTTTGATTCGAAAGTGTTTTATGCCACCTAAGCCCAATTATATCCCTCTTTCCTTGATTTAAAAAAAACCCACCCTGCAACACAAAGCTTAGTAATTGATGTCAGTTCCCTTATCTACCCTGCAAAGCTTTAAGCCTAAATAGTACCAAGCCAATAGGACTATTCCAACACATAGACACACTCACACATGCACATGCATGTACACACACGGGTGTATATAAACATATATGTGTATACCTATAAGGAGATATGTATACATGTATGTATGTGTACACATTTGTATATTTCTGTATATATTATATATGTATATGTGTATATATAATATATATAACAGAGAGGAAAATAATATAAACTGCTTTTATTTGCATTTGTCACTAATGATACACATGCAAAAATGTATGTGTACATTCACATTCACACATACATGGCAGGGGAAGCTAACACTCGTGTTGTTATTGACACAGAGAGTTAGTTGCCTAAGATAGCTTACAAAAGGTCAAATAGTCAGAAAGTGTTAGGAAGGACAGTTGTCCCCAGGTCTTCATGACTTCTAGGCTGGCCCCACATCAACCGGGCTGTGTAGGTCTGTAAGGGTTATGGGATTTAAAGATCTTCCATGCCCCGTTGGACTTGCTGATGTAGCAGGAAGGGGCGGAGCAAGAGGAAGCGGAAGCCAAGCTAGCGTTCCTGCGGTGGCTGGCGGTGGTGGTGACGGCGGCAGCAGCAGAGGCAGTGGCAGCGCGAAGCCCTTTTTGAGTTAGGACTGCTAAGGACTTTCTGCTAAGGACTCCTGCTGAGGACTGCCAGGGGCCGGAGCTGCTGGGAGCGCGCTTCCCGGACGCTGGGTGGTTGCTGTGAGTGGGGAGAGGAGGACCTTTGCCTGAGGTAGCCTGTTCTGTTTTAAAGGCTTGAAAATGTGGGTGCTTTCTACTTTATCTACCTGTGCCAATATCATAACTACTCTGATGGCTTTCACTTTCTGGTTTTGGGACTCAGTCTTTTGGTATCTTAATAAATTTTCTAGTTTATTTCCTCATATGGCAAACATGACGTATTTTGTAATGGATAATTATATCAGCATATTTGTAATCTCCATAGGCATTGTGAATATGGCATTGCTGATACAAGCTCTGTGGGTCTTCAAATATTTAGAAACATTTAATGAGCACCATGTAAAGTATGTATTAAATACTATCTAGACCCTGTATGCATATGTGTGTATTAGATTCAATATTTGTTTAAAACCATTTCCATTCATAGTTTTGAGCTTGAAACATCCCCAAAAGCATGAGTTAAAACCTAAGAAGATGAAGTGACAAAAGAGTATATTAAGAAGTTTCATTATTTTTAAATTTTGCTTAAATATTTAATGGATATTTTTATTCTCAGAGTCTAAAAAAAATCTATAATGCATGTGATGGTTAAACTTAACATCATAAATGAATAATATAGGAAAGGGGGCAAATCTTGGAATGGCTTTTATTTATATTTTTATTTATACAAGTTTGAAAAATGTAAACAAAACACATGATTATATATAGGTCTGTACACACATATAAATACACGCCTAGATAGGCATATATTTATATGTATGTACAGATCATATGCATACACACATACACATATGCATATATACATAATACATGCATGCATACATACATGGGTCATCTTGGTGGTGCAGTGGATAGATTGTGGGCTTGGAGTCAGGAAGACCCATCTTCTTGAGTCCAAATCTGGCCCCAGACACTTTGTAGTTGTGTGTGACCCTGGGCAAATCACTTAACCCTACTTGCCTCAGTTTCTTCATCTGTAAAATGAACTGGAGAAGGAAATGTCAAACTACTCCATTATCTTTGCCAAGAAAGTCCCAAATGGGGTCATGGAGAGTTGCACATTACTGAAAATAATTAAACAACATATATACATACATGCATGTGTACATATACTACATACATAAATCTTCATGTATACACAATCTTCTACAGAAAATGCTACATGAACAATCTGCATATATCTATATGCATGTATATAAACATGCAGGCATGCATATACACATACACACATATATGTGTATGTATATCTATATGTTTGTATGTGCATATATATACTATATATGCTCTAATAGAAGTTATCTACACATATATACATGCTTGTTATTCCACTCCATCAGGGCTTTCCCAGCTTCAAACTTCTTCTATTAACATAAATTAGCAACTCAAGTCTAACTTGGGATCTTAAAAGACTTGCACTGAGGGGTTCAGGAGCACACGGCCCTGATAAACATCAAGGACAGGATTGAACTCTACTTTTACTGACTCTAAGGCTGTTCTGATAACTACTGAACCATACTGCCTTTCATGTATTTCTTGAATTAAGATATTTTGCAATAAATTTTAAATAAAGACGTTAGCTGCCACTGCACAGAAATATCCTCTGTGTTGATTTGGAAAGGAGAAAGGTTATTATCTCTTCTCATTGGGAGGTGGGGGGTGGGGTGGGGTGGGGTTGAGTCCGGGAGGGTAGCTATTGAAGCAAAGGGGTGCAGGCAACCTCAGATTCCTTGACTAGGTAGGTTTCTTCTGCTTGTTTGTGTTATAGCAGTGGGGTGGAGAAGGCAGATTAGAAATAACTGCAATGTAAAAACAAAAAATGTCACTGGAGTTTAAAAAACAAAAATTGAAATGGGCTGAGTCCTTCCAAAGCCTCTTGGTGGCTTGTGTAAGCCTTAGTTAAATCTGTTTTTGAAATATAGGAATCCAGAACTCCCCCTACTGACATCTTCTTCCAGTCTTCAAGGGCTGCATTGCCTCTCTCTTGCCTTGGACAAATAAACATCACATTGTAATAGCTCCAGCATTTAATCTCTTGGAATCACTAACTTGAAATAAAGTATGAGGTTATGATTTGTAATGACTGCTGAAAGCCTCCATGGGATATGCTGACCTTCTGGGGGGACATCAAAGTCCCCTGCTTCATAGGCTTCATATAACACATCAAGAAGAAAAGGAGCTGGTATTACGGGTTCTTTGACCTCGGGTATCAGGGGAAACATCAGGAGAAGCATTTTCCCTTGTGCTAATGGGAAAGGAAGTGAATTTTAAGTGCTAGGGACAGTTGGGATATGAGAGTCTTTGTTTGAAGATTCCAGCTGTTGGCTGACCTACAATTCTGCAGCTTCTCTTGGGGACAGTCAGCAAAAATATGTCACCATATCTCCAAGCTAGAAGAACCTCTGACTTCATCCAGAACAGCCAGTCCCTGAACAAGAAGGCACTCTAGAAACTTCCCCAGTAGTGCGCATCCATGTCTGGCCCCAATAGCACTGCTGTGTATATGCGGTGAGGGAGGGAAGGGTTCCGATTGCGATCTGTTTCAATTTGAGGCAGTTCTAACTGTGTGTAAGCCTTTCTGTACCTTCTGCCCATCACTGCTAGTTTTTCTCTCTAGAGCCAAGCAGAACAAAAAGGTGATCCCACTTCCAAGTGAGATCATGGTGGGTACTTAATAAATGCTTGTTTCCTTCTTTGGGGTTTTCCTTTTTGTTATTGTTCAGTCCTTGTTCAGTTGGGTCCAAATCTTTGTGACCCCATTTGGGGTCTTCTTGGGAAAGATACTGGAGAGCTTTGTCATTATCCTTCTCTAACTCATTTTACAGATGAGGAAACTGAGGCAAACAGGGTGAAGTGACTTGCCCACGGTCACACAGCTAGTAGGTGTCTGAGGCCAGATTTGAACTCAAAAATATGAAGACAGCTATGTTGTCCTTGCACATTATTTTTCCTTTCTAGGTCAAATATTCCCATTTCTTTTAAGTGCTTTTTGTATAGCATGGTCTCCAGGCTCTTCAGCATTCTTTCTGCTCTCCTCTAGACCCCCTCAAGCTTATCAGTGACCCCCCCCAGCACTGTGCACAGTCCTCCAGTGGGTTCTGATAAGGGTAGTGCAGAATGAGACCATCAGCTGACAAGTCCTGAGTACCATACCTCGCTTAACACAGCTTAATATCACCTCAGGAAACTAGGTGGTGCCACAGTGGGTAAAGGACTGGGTTTACTGTCAGAAGACCTGAGTTCAAATGCTACCCCAGCTACTTCCTAGCTAAGTTAAGTTAAGTCACTTAACCTCTATCTGCTTCAGTTTCCCCATCTGTGAAATGGGAATAATGGCATCTACCTCTAATGGCTGTTGTGTGGATCAAATGAGATATATGTAAAAAAAAACTGCTTAGTACTGTGCCTGGCACAGATTTAGGGAATGATTATTTCCTGCCTTTGGATGTTCCTTTTTGTTGTCATTCAGTCCATTCAGTCATGTCCAACTCTTCGTGACTCCATCTGGGGTTTCCTTGGCAGAGATAATGGAGAGGTTTGCCATTTCCTTCTCCAGATCATTTTATAGATGAGGAAACTGAGGCAAAGAGTTAAGTGACTTGCCCAGGGTCACCCAGCTAGCCAATGTCTGAGACCAGACTTGAACTTGGGAGGATGAATCTCCCTGTCTCCAGGCCCTGCACCCTCTCTGCTGCGCCACCTAGAGGCCCATGCTCCTTTTGCTGCTGTCCTGTATTTTTTGACTTAAATTTTCTGAAATTAAATAAAACCCACTGATCTTCTAAAGATTCAGATGAGCAGCTCTCTAGCCATGTGTTCCCCCATCATTTACATATGACATTATTTTTGTTTTCTTGAACACTGTAAATCAGGAGTCCTGTTGACACCTCTTCGAATTTTGATCCATGAAAATAAAAGAACAATCATATAGTCAGGTTTATGATGGCCAGCTAAGGTTTGGAGTATGTGAGTGATTGTGTGTGTGTGTGTGTGTGTTTGCCAGGAGGTCACTCCTGATCATATGCTATGTAGGAGAAAGAACACTGGATATGGGGTCAGATGGATATGGTTTGTAGCCAGCTTCTGCCTCTTACTGTGTGACCTTGGGCAAGTCATTGGACCATCAATCTAGGCCTATATGAGATATCAGAAGCCACAAAGTTCAAGAGATGAGAAGATAAGGTCTACAGGGCCCTGTGTTTCCCCTCTATGAAATAGGGTGTGGGTAGTGGTGGCCTCTGTGTTCTATAAGGAGCCTTTCAGCCCTAAGTCCTACGGTGGCAGGAAATAGTATCCTTTCGAACAAGTGACCATCACTGGTATTTTAATCCCAGCTCTAATCGTCTGATTAAAATGGCAGAGCCACCTAATATTTGTGTGATAAGGTGTCCTGTCACAGGAGCAATGTGACCCAACACCGAATCATTTCTCAGTTTACATTCAATAATTTAGAAACACTCCCTTTATAAACTGGAACCTGTCTCTTGTTCAAAGACATTCTCTTCCTTATACCTACTGTATTTTGGCCCAAGGGGCAGCCAATCTATAGTTACTCTCTGCACTGCCCCCTGTTGGTCACAAACTGTGTGAAGTGAAAGTAACATCTGAGAATTTGTAGTTTCGATTATGGCTATGCCCAAATGCGAAAACGTATTTATAACACGCAGCAACATTTCAGTAAGCTGTAATCTAGCCAACACGAATCCAGAGACACTTAGTAAACTGTTCTTGAGGCATATGTTACCTTTCTGCCTCTTGCCACAAGGTAAGTATTTGTGGAATGTGTTTAGGAATTTTTAGTTCCTATAGACACATTCTTTCTTTCCCTTTTTTTCATTAAAAATGATTCTATTCTAAGCCTAGCAACCATCAACAAAACATTCACAATACACTACAAAGGATCATACATAAAATGTGAAACAGAAAGATTTGCCATTTACTTTAAAAAAATTTACTTTCTTTTTTTGTGTCTATTAAAATGATTTTAAAAATCAACTATTTCTTTCCCTGTCACCTCTGATTTCTTTCTTTCTTCTCTGTGTGTATGTGTTCATGTGTTTGTCTATATGTCTATTTTTTTCTCCCTCAGAGGTACCTTGATATAGTGGTTAGAAGAAGAGTCTTGCAAATCTTGAAGACCCAAGTTCAAGCCTCACCTCTGAGACATGGTGGCTGAATGATGGCTGGACAAGACAAATCTCTCAGTGTCCCCAGGCAATTCTCTTAAGCCTCTCAGTTATAGAAAAGGGGCAGATCTGCTCTGGTGGAGGGAGATTCCTATGCCACTGAAATGATAGCTCTGGGCAAAGTAAATCATTCTCATGTTTTTACTACTGTTGTTGATGTTATCGAAGCCAGGAAGTTGTAATTTTACATACTGTCTCTGTCACTAATTGTGTGATACCAAGAAAGTCATTTAACCATAATATAGTCCCAAGTAATCCTCTAGAAAAAAGGTCCTTAGCCTTTTTTGGGTCTTGGACCTCTTGGGAAGTTTTGTGATGCCCTTCTCGAATGTTATAAAATACATAAAATAAAATACACGGGACTACAAAGGAAACCAATCGTCACACATGTATGTGCATGTCTATACATATGTATATAACACACATGTGTATGTATACACATACATGCATGTTTAAGTTCCTGAGGCCCAGGTTAAGAACTCCCGCTCTAGAATTGTTCTATTTGCTATCCTAGACCAGCTGCAATCTACCTCAGTGGATGGAGTTCATCACACTAAGAAAACCACAGATCCTTTGTGTATTACCATTTTAAAGATAAATATAATCAATGTGCAAATTGTTTTGATTTCGCTCTTGTCACTCTGCATCCCCCAGATGAGTCTCTCCATGTTTCTTTGTATTTGCCATTTCTGACAATATTGTCATTCATGTCTCAGGGGCCTTGTACCACACAGCTAGGATTGGCGCCACAAAACAGCAGCGGACCCTTCATTTCAACCATATTTCTGCCGTACTTCATAATTATTGAGTTTTTTCACCACTACCTGAAAATTCATGATAGTTCTCCCATTTTTATGGATCACCAAGAAAAGGAGCTAGAAAATGGATCCTTCTTCAACCTAAATGAAATTTCTAATATTTTTCCTGCCCCTTTTTTTTCTCTCTGATGATTTGCAAAATATCTGGTCTCTTTGCTTCTTCATGTTGGCATCAAAACCAACATGCTAATTATGGGCAGAGATCTTAGAGGTCTAGTAAAACCACATAATTTTACTAATGAGGAAACTGGCATACAGAAGGTGGGTTTGGTTACTAGCTGAGTGACTTGTGGAGCCCCAAACCCAACCCACCATTCCTCTGCCACATCTTAGTTTTTCCTGACATCCCTTTTTCTTAAAAACAAAATTATGAACTACAAAATCATCAACAAACATAACATCTCTATATACAAAGACAGAAAGTATTTGTATATGAAATAGTGACTTTATTACACAGATAATCTTTTAACAGACACTACATTTTACTTAAGAATGTCTATACTGTCCTGATTATATGTTTCTTTCTGAACTCCTTCTATTCTTTTATACATATTTTAATGCCTAATTAATTATCTTGTTTTTGTTTATATTATTATCTCCTCTACTCTTTCTCTAGAATTATTCCCTCAAATAAATAAGAACTCTCCCTTGAAATAAATACATAACCAAACAAATCAAATATGTGTTCTATTGTACTTGTCTGAAAATATATGTCTCAAACTGCACCCATGGTACATCACCTTTTCATTAAAAAGGGGGAGGCATGTTTTGTCATAAGTCTTCCATTATCATCTCTATCTCTTGTTTGGTCACCAAGTGTTCCTCTATGCATAATAGTAGTTTCTTCCTCATTCTTCTAATTTGCTTTTGTGTGTGTGTGTGTGTTTATTTTTTATGTCACCCACTAGTCATTTTGAACTTATCTTAGTAAATGAAGCAAAATGTTGATCTATACCTAGTTTCTGACAGACTGCTTTTCAATCTTCCCAGCAATTTTTGTTGAGTAGTGAGGTCTTACCCTAAATAGCTGAGTTCTTTGGATTTATTGAAGACTAGGCTACTAGGTTCATTTGCTTTGTATGTTGGGTACCTGATTTATTCCACTGATTGACCTCTCTAATTCTTAACTAGTACCAAATTTTGATAATTCCTCCTTTGTAGAGTAACACAGTAGTTAAATTTAACAATTCCAATGACAGGCTACATATTCTGCAAGTAACCAAAGCAAAAACATTTTAACATAAAGGAAAGGAAAATTAGGGAGGTGTGGAGGGGGGAGACACAAGACAATTCTGCATTCATTGGAAAAAACAGAAAGGAATGGAATAAAGTGTTCCAAGGAGCTAAGGGGCTTAAGATGCAGCCCAAGGTGACATAAGGTGCAAATCTATGTCTAACCATTAATGAAAAAATGATGGATATTTAATAAAAACATTTTCAAATAGAAAATTGCACCTGATGGATTTTTTTTTGCTTTAAAAATACCTAAACAATAGATTCACAAGAAAAGTAAACAAATACTGTAATCAAGGACAACAACAAAATAACAGAGAGTTTATTAATAGATTTCTTTCTAAATGCACAGGAGACAAGGATGAAAAAAGAAGTAAAAAAAGAAGGAATGGTAGAGAAACAGTCCTAGAATATCATAGACTGAACTTCACCATACCTGATACAGGTAAACAATGCTTTTTGTGAGACTAGTACAGAATGAGAGTAAATATAAATGGGAAAGAGGAGGAGAAAGATAGAGAGAAATAAGTAATGTATTCTAACTGGGCCAAAGGCTTATAATGAAGGTAAAATACCTCTTGTAGTCTCTTAAGAAGAAGAGAATCTAAAGGATTATGGGCAAGCAGGCAAATGTGGAGACTGAAACAGGGGTAAAGAAATGCAGAAATAGTGTTGGGGTATTATTGATGTATGCTTGCCTAGGAGATGAAAGATATTTCATAAAGGGTAATGAGGACTTACAATAGGTATAAGCTGCAGGTATTGGGGGTTTAAAGAAACCACCATCTTAGGGGTGGCCATGTGGCTCAGCGAGTAAGAGCACTGGCTCCAGTGTCAGGATGACCTGGGGATCAAATCCGGGCTCAGATACTTGGTACCACACCCAGAAATAACTGGCCGTGTAATCTTGAGCAAGTTACTTAACCCCTACAGCTTTAAAAAAAAAAAAAAGAAACCACTATCTTTCCTCAGAAAAGGGTGAATCAGAGCTCTGGGGTAGGGGTGGAGGGATGAGACTGAAAAGAGTGGGAAGGCATGGGCTCATGGAAGAGATTTCAAGGAAAATTGAGGGAAGTGACTATTTGAAAGACAAGAGTTAATAATGAGCTTCTGTTGATGGGGACAGTTCTCTACCTCCTAAGGCTATTAATCAGTCAATAAGCATTTATTAAGTGCTTACTGTATGCCGGGCACTGTGCTAAGTATAGCCCATCCCACTTTGGGACAGCTCCAAGTTTTAGGAATTTGTTCCTGATATCAAGTATAAATCTATCTCTTGATTCTGCCCTCCTGGATTCAAGAACTAATCTAATCCCTCTTCCTTGTGATAGTCCTTCAAATTTTGAAATAACTATTTGGCCCCTCCATAAAAAGCGCTAATCAGTCAATCAATAAACATTTATTAAGGTTCTACTATGTGCCCTCAGGCACCGTGTTATGTGCTGGAGATAAAAGGAAAGGTTAAAGACAGTCTCTGCTCTCAAGAAGCTCACACTCCAATGATGGAGACCAAGTACAAATAGTTACGTGCACAATTAACATGAAATAATAGAGGGAAGGCATTATAATCAAGAGGGATTGGGATTTTAGTGGAGACTTGAAGGAAGCCAGGAATGCCATGAGATCCAACATGCCTTGATTTTTCGCAGAGGAAACTCTTTTTGCATTCCATAACTGAAAATAAACACCAGGAAATTTAGTTCCCTCTCTTTTTCACCTTCTTCCTTTACATCCTGTTTTCATATAATGAGGTCAAACCTTTTGCCCAATCATGCAGCATGTTAGTGCACCAGAAGTCTATGGACTTCTGCAAGTGCACAGAGAACCCCTCCCTCTCTCCAAGTCTCATATGCCCCTCCCTCTTCCACTCCAACTCTCCAAATACTTATACATCCTCCAGGCTTAGCTCAGATGCTATGCCCACTCCTCCAGGAAGCCCTCCTTGCTGCCACTGCTGTCTTACTTCTTAATTACCTTGCATGTGTTTATTGTCTATTTACATGCTGTAAGTTCTCCATAAGATGGAAATTCTTTGAGGTCCAGGAATATATGTGTGTATGAACGTATGTGTACACATTTGTGTGTGCATACATGATATATACATGTGTGTGTTCTTCAGTTGTTCTAGTCACGTCTGACTCTTTGTGAGCCCATTTGAGGTTTTCTTGGTAAAGATCCTAGAATAGTTTGCCATTAGCTTCTCCAGTTCATTTTAAAGATGATAAAACTGAGGCAAACAGGTTAAAGTGACTTGTCCTGGGTCACACAGCTAGTAAGTGTCTGAGGCTGGATTTAAAGATAAGTCCTCCTGGTGCCACTTGGCAGATATATACACATACAGATATATACACATACATGCATGCATACAATACACATACATGCAATACAACACACAATACAATAATACACATGCATATATGTGTATGCATATAAACATATACATGCATAAATACAAATATATGTGTGTATTACAGATAAGGAATATATACATGCATACACATATGATATATATATATATATATATGTATGTGTATGTGTCTGTATGTACATATTCCTCATCTGTAAAATGGGCTGGAGAAACAAACAAAAAACCACTGCAGTATCTTTTCCAAGAAAACCTCAAATGGGGTCATGAAGAGTCAGGCACAACTGAAAATGACTGAACAACAATAGAGAGATGATGGATGTAGGCATATATGTATGTATGTACACACATATAGACATATTTTTATTTCAACCTTGAGCACCTAGCATCCCGTTTTTCCCATGGCAGGTATTTTAAAGATCTTTGTTGAACTGCATTGTGTGAATTGCTTTCATTCTTTCCCCATGTCCCTAGAATCTAGGCTCACTCCTCATATTAGATCACTTGTGGAAAGAACACGGACACCCCTCCCTCAGTGAATATGAGTCTCATACCATTAGGAAGCTTCATAGGTTAGAGGAGAGTAAAAACTGAATAATATGAACAAAGTGTTTCACTCCCCCCCCCAAATTATGATGCCTACCTGAAGAGTTGTTTTGTTCAGCATACAAACAAGAGAGGAGAGAAATAGGGACAGAAGACAGAATGGAGTAGGGGAGACACAGAGGAGACAGAGAGACAGAGACAGAGACAGACAGAGGGGAGAGAATAGGGTGGGTCTTGCTATAATTTCACGCTTTCCACTGTTTTAAGGTTCTGAAAGTTCTGGGGTGTGAAGAAGGCTCCAGGGCCTCCAGTTCTGTCCTCTTGCCAGTAAAGTCAGGTTAGATTATTGCATCTCCTTCATTCCCACATACTTTCAAGAGAACATGCTTCAAACTTGTCAAAATCTTGGTAATTTTTCTATCCCCTGAGGAATATTTTACCACTGTTGGCTGTGAAACAACTGAAATATTGTCTTCTATTTGACTTTACTCAAATGGTATGTCACAGATCCATTGGATTTTTGCCCAGATAAGAGAAAGGAAAAACAAGAAAAATATGGTAGGGAGATACCAACTTCCAGCTCATAAATATGAGGGTCCATGAACAAAACTGCAGGAGGAAAAGTAAGATTCCCTCGCATAAATTTCTTGAGCTTAGCCAGGTAAAGCATCAACTCAGAATCTCTTTATCTTATAGGATCCCAGTGTGTTAAATCTCCACCATCTGGCAAGTTAGTGGGGTTGATGTAATATGGCCCAGCTCTGGCCAGCTGAGCTCAGCATCTTTAGTTCTTTCCAAAGAAAAGTGGGAGGAACTTTTCTTGGATGACTATAATATATTTGGTGGGTTTCAAGGGATTTCAGTAACACTTTCCTCTCTAGCTTTCTCATCTGTTCCTCATATATTTGTTTGGTCTATAAATGGGGGTCAGCAGTAACACAGCAGAATTCCCTTTGTCTTCATCAAAACTGAGCAGTCCAGAGGAGTCAAGTCAAACTAAGAAGAGTTTATTTAACACTTATTATGTGGAGAAAACCAATGGACTCTTAGGTCAAGGGAAGGGGATGTTTTTATCTTCCTTCAGGTACATGTAACTAAAAAAGCCTATTTTTTACGCAGATTTAATACAATTTACATCTATCTTGTAACAATTGGCAAATGAGAATGGAATAGGGATAATGAGAAATATTATTGTTAAGAGCATAGAGAAGTAAAGAATTAAATAACTATATTTTTGTAGTACATCAAAATACTTTTTTTGAAGGTTGGTGAACAAATTTTTATCCTTGAAAAATTGATACAGTTGCATTTTTATATCTGGTCATAGGAATTAGCGATTCTCATCTCCATCTGTATTTGGTTATCATATTCCATAGAATCATAGTTGCAGACATGGAAGAAACCTCAGAAGCCATCTCATTCAATCCCTTTATTTTAGAGATGAAAATACTGAAGCTGTAGGAGGTCAAGTGACTTTCCTAGCATCACCAAGGCAGTAAATGTCAGGGCTCAGATTCAAACCCATGTCGTCTGACTTCAAATTCCATAGTCTTGCCAGTGTACTACATTGCTTCACTGCAAGACAGCCATGATATTTATTCCCTTTGATTTGTATATGGTTTTAATTAATTTAGATTTTTTTAAAGAGCAGTAGCAAAAACATCTTTTTACAAACCATAAATAGAAAGTATACTCTGTTTTACTAGGACAAATTCCTTACTTGTAGATTAATACTTAGAATCACAGACTCTTAGAATATAAGAGTTGGAATGGATATTGTAGGCCATCTAGTCCAATGGATACAACAAAAAAGTGTCTCCCTATAATAAGGCCAACAAGTGGTCCTCTGGCATCTAATTAAAGACAGCACAGACAGGGAGCCTTCTATGTCTTGAGGCAGCTCATTTCGCTCTGGGATCACTTATATTGTTAAAATGTTTTCCTGACATCAAACCTACTTTTAGACAACCTTTGTCTGTTATTCCTGGTTCTACCCTCTAAGTTCAATTTTTTAGTGTTCTTTCCTTTCAATTGTGTCTGACTCTTTGTGACCCTGTAGAGTTTTCTTGGCAAAGACAGTGGAGTGGTTTGCCTTTTCCAGCTCATTTTACAAATGAGGAAACTGAGGCAGCAAACAGGACAAAATGACTTGCTCAGGGTCATGTAGCTAGGATATGTCTGAAGCTGGGTTTGAAATCAGGTCTTCTTAAGTCCAATCCCAATGCTTGTTCTATTTGAACTCAGCAACACCTAGGTGGATTGGTGGATAGAGCACTGAGCTGGGAGTCAAGAAGGACTGAGTTCAAATGTGGCCTCAAACACTTCCTAGTTGGGTGACCCTGGTGGAGTCACTTCACCCTGTGTGTCTCCGTTTCCTTATCTAGAAAAGGAAATGGCAATCCATTCTAATATCTTTGCCAAGAAAACCCTAAATGGGGTCATAAAGAGTCATACACATCTGAAAGTGAAGACCAACAAATCCCTCCTCCACAAGACTGCCCTTTTTGAAGAAAGCCATGATCCTCCTAAATCATCTTTTCTTCAGTTTCTTCGACCAGTCCTCACACGCATGGATTCAAGTCCCTTCTCCATCCTGTTTACCTCTGGCCACTCTTCCATTTATCAATGGCCTTCCCAAACTGCGGGACTCAGAACTGACCCCAAAACTCTAGATAAGGTCTCAGGAGGGCAGAGTATGGTGGTTTTGACCTCTCTATCTCAGCCCCTCCTAATGTAGTCCAAGATCTCGTGAATCCCACTGTCCACTGCATTACACCACGAACTCATATTCAGGTTGCAGCCCACTAATAGCCCCAGATCCTTTTGTTTTTCCCACAACTGCTATCTCTCTAGGCCTCCCCCATTTTATACTTGTCAAGTAGATTTTCTTTTTGGTATCCAAGTGCAAGACTTGATATTTATCTCTACTGGATTTCATCGTAATAGATTCAGCTCATTACTGGAGCTTGTCAAGATTGTTTTAGATGCTGACGATGTCATGTCCCATGTTGGCTAACCCTCTCAACTTTGTGTCATCTGCAGATTTGATAAGCATCCCATCTATGACTTTATCCAAGTCTCTGATTAAAAAATAATGTTAAAATGCACATGAGGTGTGGAATAACAGATCCTTGGGGAAATTCACAAGAGACCTCTGAACATGTTGACATGGAATCATTTCTACAATACATCTGATTGGACCCTCATCTCCTCCATCTTTCACCATCTTCATCATATGAATCACATGAGATATTTTAAGAAAAACTTTGCTGAAGTCTAGATAAGTTTTATTCACAGGACCTTTCTTGGTACATTAGTAATACTGTCCAAAAAAAAAGTCAGGAATGACCTGTTCTTGATAAAGACAGAGGTGATATTCTCACTGTCCTCTATTCTCATAACATATCACCTCTTTAATGATGTGTTCTAGAATTCTCTCAGGGATCAAAAGCAAAGTCACTGGTTTGCAGACTTTCTCCTATCCCCCTTATTTATGCTTTGAAAATTGGTAAATTTGTCCTTCTAGAATCTGTGATTTCATACCTGTGGATAATCCTTTCAGTGGTTCAAATATCAACCCTTCTAGAGAGTCAACAAGCATTTATACTAAGCCCTACAGATACAAAGAAAGACCAAAACATTGCCTCTAGGCCAGGGGCTCATCCATTTTTGTGTTATGTCTCTTTGGGGCAGTCTAGTGAAGCCTGTGGACCTCTTTGAAGGATAATATTTTTAAACACATTAAATAAAATACTGAAAGATGCAAAAGAAACCAATTATACTGAAATAACTGTCAACATATTTTTAGTTATCAAAGTATTATAGAATAATATGTCTAATGGCAGGTCAAATAACTACAGTAATTTCAAAGTAGTGAATGCGTGTAAATGACATTTTGAGATAGCTGAAACAACTGGAATATAATATGAAAATATCTGTGATTTCTATTGATTAAAAAAAGTCCCAGGTCCTGCTTAGAATTGGGACAAATGCCAAATATCACTTACCAATTAGGGAAAATAAGGATGTAATTTTTTCCCATCAAAATTCATGGTCCTCCTGAAACATATCCATGGATTCCTTGGAGTTCTCTGAACTCCATGTTCTAGACTTCAGAACCCATGTTCTAGACCTCAGCAGGTAATTGTTGTGCCACCAAATTTCACCATCTGTTTACTGGTTGTCCTTGCACTCTAAAGCTTATAGAAAATGAATGAGGTGGGTCCCTAGACATCATAGTTCACATAACTGAAGCCTTCCCAGCTTACTAAGAACAGATACTCTACTGGCACAGTCTTCCAAAAAACCAGAATTATTCCCAAACCATTAGAAGGGATTGAAGTAGGACATGAATGGGCTTATGGAATGCAAAAGAAGCTAAATAAATGCAACAATCTAGTTAAAATAATCTTGGATATGGCTTTTGTCCAATGCTTTTCCATATTTCTGCAGCATGTCCTCAGGTATGCTTCCTTCTCTCTCCCCCCATACCATGATTTTAAATAAGTATTTAGCAGAGTGAGAGAGAAAATTCCACTTTACAAAGGAATGCTTTTGCAGACTCAACTATACTTAGCAAAATGAGTGTAAGTAGGAGACACTAAACAGGTCATTTTAAAAACATTTATATAATTTCCTCCATTAGCCTAAAGGCCATAGTATATACTACCAGTACAATGTAATGTAAATAAAAAGACCTTGAAAGGTGGCTGAACTAAGAAGAATTCCAATGACCTATCTTGGTCGCAGAGAAAATATAGTGAAACCCATTCTTCTTGGGGGGTGGGGGATAGGAGAAAATGTTGGTTCTTCCACCCCCTCATTTTATTGATGAAGAAACTGGGGGCAGGGAAGTTGGGACTTGACCAATGTCATGTAGCAAGATGGGAAGTGATAGAACTTGGATCTCCTTTGACTCCAAATTCCATCCTTGTCTCATTGGCTGCTTTCACTTCACTTTTTTTTTTCATTTGTTTTTTAAAAGGGAAGGTCTATGTGTTTCTGTGTAGGCTGGGGGAGGTTAATGTTATATTAATTAGAAATAACCAGGGGTTAGAAAAGATATAAATAAAGATTATAAAAGAAAATATATCAATAAAACCTTCACATTTTAAGAAGGACTTTAAAAGAGTCTTGAAGCCTGCATATCTATGCTAACTCAATCAATCTGTTTTGCTTGGTCACTCTGAATGATTAGACTGGACGCTCCCCAGGACAAGAAAATTATACTCTTTATTTCCACAATACAAAACCCTACTATATAAACCTTTTCCCTCAAGCAAAAGTGACTAGCTTCATTTTCTGACTTTATTCCAGTTTATGATTCTTGGTGTCTCCAGGAGGTTTCTCTACTCGCTTCAAAGGACAGTGTGTTCAACTGATATAAAAAGAAAAAAAAATGAGTAGATGTTAAAACTGAAAGAAAAGAGGGCTCACTCACAGACGACTGACACATGACAGATGGAGAAAAATGCAAGCTTCCCCCAAGTGCACCCTGGATGCTAGCCAGCAACTTGGTCACCACTTTTGTCTCCCACAATTGGCTTCTCAGTTGACTGTGAATGGGGACGGCAGCTGGATTAATGTTGACAAACTGGATGGAAGAAGTTTACAAAGACTCTATTGAACCATAGTTTGTAGACATAAATGAGGTAAGAACATGACATCTGAGATCAGAGATTTAGAAGGGGTCTCAAATATTAACCAGTTCAAACCCAACATTTTTACAGAAGGGGAAATTGAGGCCCAGAAAGTTGTGGTAACTTGACTGTGGTCACCTTGGTAGTAAGTGGTATTAATTAACATTCAAGTTCTTCTCCCTGAAAGAACCTTCAAGTCATTTAAAATGTACTTTTCACTTCTTCCAAAATCAACTAATTACTGTCAGTAGGTCAGCCCTACACTGTGTATGCTTCTGCTAAAGACTTAATTCTCTTGCTGCTGGAAATACTTCTCTGCTTTTAATCAAGTACTTTGTAAAAACAAAATCAATGTTATATGACCTAGGTGAGAACAGAAAACACACACACACACACACACACACACAGTCCTCTATTTCTTTCCATTTACTTCTCTAACTGTACAACTCATTTATGCACTTAATTGCATTTCTCTTTCAGGACTCTAAACACAGGTTTTTTACAAGGCTTTCTTGTTGTTGTGTGAAGCCTGGATTTGGAATCAGAAGACCTTCATTCAACTCTTAGCTCTGCGGCTTAGCACCTGTGTGACTTGGGGAAATCATTTAACCTCTCTGAGTTCTCATCTGTAAAATGAGGCAGGTGGATTAGATGGCTCTAAGAAGTGACCCATCCAGGGGGAGCAGAGTCAAGATGGCGGAGTAGAAGCACTACCTTCCTGCGGCTCTGGCTTCCACTGTCCCCAATCCATGTAAAAAGGGGACTCTAAACAAACTTTGGAGCTTCAGAACCCACAAAATGACACAGAGAAGCTAACCTCCCTCTAAGAACAGCCCGGCAGGCCGGCAGGAATCCAGCGCAGCGCTCTGGGAGCCGAGCCCAGCCCCACACCGAGGCTTTAGCCGCAGGGCGGGCCTGACCAGCAGCCAGCCAGAGGGACTCCAGATCAGCAGCAGCTGTGGCCATTTCCAGATAAATCAACACATAGATGCGCAGGAAAAAGTGAGAGGTCAGTGCAGTCTGGACTTTGGGACCAGTAAGTGGGAGTGCGTGGCTTTTACCCCCAGGGCAAGAAGCCTCTGAGACACCGGCACAGCCAGCCAGTGCCACGTGACAGCTTCAGCTCCTGGCCTGCAGAGTGTAGGGGGACCAAGCACCAGTCTGAGGGGTAATAGCACTTGCTTTAACCAGCTTGGATCTGGATTGCAGTCTAGGGTAGAGGTCCTGGGGTGTGTGTCCAGCTTGCCAGAGCATGTGGAGACCTCAGAGAGGGCACCCATCTAATACTTCTGGTAGCTGAGAAAACCCCAGTGTTTGGGATGAAAGCTCCCCTGTCTGGTGGCAAAGTCCTACTGTGGCAAAAAGCCCAAAAGTCAAATAATTTAGTGGCAAAATGAGCAGGCAAAGGAAACAAATCAGACAGAAGATTCCAGCATTACACTCCTATTTTGGGGACACAAAGGAGCAAAGCATGGAAAAGGAGGAAAACAAAGGAAGTCAGAACTCCTGCACCAAAAGCTTCAAAGGAAAATACAAGCTGGTTACAGGCCATAGAGGACCTTAAGAAGCAGATAAGAGAAGTGGAGGAAAAATGGGGAAGAGAAATGAGAACGATGCAAGAAAATTATGAAATGAGAGTCAACAGCCTGACTGAGAAAATAATACCTTAAAAAACAGACTGACTCAAATGGCAAAGGAGGCTCAAAAAGGCAATGAGGAGAAGAATGCCTTAAAAAGCCGAATTTGCCAGATGGAAAAAGAATCTCAAAAGCTCAATGAGGAGAATCATTGCTTCAGAATTAGATTGGCAAAAATGGAAGCTAATGACTTTATGAGAAATCAAGATGCTGTTAAACAGATCCAAGCAAATGAAAGAATAGAAGGCTATGTGAAATATCTCATGGGAAAACCACTGACCTGGAAAATAGATCCAGGAGAAATAATTTAAAAATTATTGGACTGCCTGAAAGCCATGACCAAAGTAAGAACCTAGAAATCATCCTCCAGGAAGTTCTCAAAGAAAACTGCCCTGATGTTTTAGTACCAGAGGGCAAAATAGAGGTTGAAAGAATCCACTAATCACCTCCTGAAAAAAGATCCCAAAAAGGAAACTCCTAGGAATATTATAGCCAGGTTCCAGAATTCCCAGATTAAG
>NW_027186352.1:24125422-24213715 GCF_028583685.1 Petaurus breviceps papuanus
TTAAAATAAGCCCTCCCCTGAAAATAAGACCTCTGGTGTTTTTCTGTACAAAAAAATTAATAAGACAGTGTCTTATTATCGGGGAAACACGGTATTAATACCATCTTACATGTAATTGGGAAATAAGATGTACAGGCACTGGGGCATAGAGATTCACTGGAAAAGTCGAAAGGGGTGTGGGAGAGGGTATGGGAGGGAACAGATTGGAGGAGGGGATATTCTGTGGGATTGCTATTTTGGGGCGGTGGGTGGGGGACAAGGGGGGAGAAAATTTGTAACTCAATCTGGTGGAAACAAATGATGTAAATCAGAAGTTAATAAAGCATTTAAAAATAGTAAAAAAAAAAAAAAAGAAAAAGAAAAAGAAGTGACCAATCCACCCAGCTCTAAATCTATGATAGGGGAGTATTCTCTAATAAGGTCCTCCCCTGTTAGAGGCTCCCAGTTTTCTCACTCACAAAATGGAAAGGCTGCGCTGGATGAACTCTCTGGGCCCTCTGAGGTCCATGTCTATGATACTGAAGTCCTTTATAATCATCCAGCGCAGACCAAAATGGAACATGATGCTGATGTTTGAAAAGACGTTCTGATCAGCACAGGATCAAGTCAAGTTTAAACTCTGAAAATGGCCTGGGATATCACCTCATTGTGCAAAGTAAGACCACACAAAGTAAAAAGACAGATTCCATAATGGCAGGGATTTTGAGACTATCCAGTCCAGCCCCCTTACTTACCCAGGAGGGAACAAGAGGCTCGGACAAGCCCAGTGACCAATTCGAAGAATCACAGCTAGTATGTGGCAGAAGTAGAATTCAAACACAGGTCCTGTAATTCCAAATCCAGGCCACCACACACTTTTTACCATGCCAACCGACCATCCCAATGACGCAAGTAAATACATTCACCAGTCATTCTCTCCTAATCTCTATCAGTAAGGTGAATTGGCTCTTAAATGTTTGCTTCAAAAAAAATTCAAAATGTAAAAAGCCAGAGTTCTGGGAATTCTCTGAGAGCCGATCCATGGCTTTTATATTTTGAAATCTTTTAAAAAGTAAACATTTAAAAACCAATCCACCTGACAGAAAGAGGGCATATGACTATATATTTTTTCTAGTTTAAAAATATAAATAAAAATCCTCGAAATGGTAGGCACTTTAAGACCCTGAAAAAGTTTGGGATGAAAATAGATTGGGGGCAGGGGGCATATAAATAGCCACAAAATCCATTCAAGCACTTTGTTCAAGTTGGAAGGAGCAGATATGGTACAATGAAGCCTAGTGGTAGGAAAGGATATCCAGGCTTCCCAGGGAGGATAGTAAAGCAGAGACCCTGCGATACTTTGCTGTGACTAACTGGAAGGAGTGGGGGGAGGAAGCCAAGTAAAAACCCTGAGCGATGTCCAAAGGGACTGGATGCCTAGTCCCCAGAGAACGTCCCAGGGAAGCCAGGGATTGCCAATGCCCAGCAGAAGAATCTGCTTCTGCCCTGACTCGGCTTCCTAACCCTATCTACTTCCTCAACGCACATGCTTTCCTTTTGTGGTTTCCTGCAACTAAGCTGGTATGCAAGAGTTCAAGGCAGAAAGAAGGGATTCGAGAGACAGCGCTTCAGGAAAAAGAAAAAAAGAAGAGATAGACTGTGAAAAAAGAAAAAGACTGAGAAAGTGAGTAGTAGAAAGGAAGGAAAGAAGGGAAGGAGGAAAAGAAAAGGAGAGAAGATAGGAAAGAAAAAAGAGCAAAGAAAGCAGGAATGGAGAGGAGAAGGTAGAAAGGAGGAAAAAGAAGGAAAGAAAAGGGGAAGGAGAGCAGAGAGGGGGAGGGAGAAAGGAAGTACGGAAAGGAATGATAGAAAGGGGAGAAATAAGAGGGAAGAAAAAAGGAGAGAGGGAGAGGGGGGGGAGAGACATACAGACAGACAGATATAGAGACAGAGACAGAGAAGGAGACAGAAGAGAGAGCGCGCTCTAAACTTAGGAAACAAGCACACAACCCAAGCCGTCCTTTCCGCGTAGCGGGGGCAGAAGAAGACCCCCCCTTCCCTGCAGGAGGTCCTGCCCCGCTCTCGCCTGGGAGCTTTCGCAGCCCTGAGTCCAGGAGCTCCGTCCTGCGCCCCTGGGTTGCCGCCACTTCTCACCCAGCCCGAGATGCGGGAGTAAGGTGGGGGAACGCGCGCTGGGGCCCTAGGTCCGCCCGGCTCTGCGCCCCTTTGCCTTCTCAGGCTGGCCGCCGCGGAGGACATGGTGGGGACTCACCCAGGGTAGCCTCGGCCTCGGCGCCTCTTCAGCGTGAGCGCCGTCTCCAGGACGAGCGGGAGATGCAGCAGTGCCAGCAGCCAGAAGCGGGGCTCCTTCTTCACCTCGGTCACCCGCCAGACGCCCACCAGCGAGTGAAACGCGAAGAGGAGCCGCGTGGCCAGAGCGCTGAGCAGCACCAGCGGCTCCATGGCCCCGCAGCCGCCCGGGGCTGCTCCCTGGCCGGCCAGCCACCTACCTGCCCGCCTTCCTCAGGGCCAGTACAGGGGCTGGAGCTGCGGCGGCCCTCACCCGGCCCGCAGCCCTCCCCTGCGCCGCCCCCGACGGCCCGTTATAAGTCCGAGGCGCGCGGTTCGCCCCTCCCCTCAAACTTCCTGACAACTCTTTGGGAGCCAGTGAAACACGCACACACTCACAGACACACGCACACTCAGAGACACGCACGCACACATGCACACACGGGACCACGGAATGGAGCCTTTCCAGAGCGCGCGGGAGGAGTGCTGGCTCACCCCGCTCGTGTACCCCACGCGGGGACCTCCAACACTGCTGACGCGAGCAGTGACTTGGACTCCCGGGCCGCTCTTGCCTCCCCTCTAACTCACACTGGCGCTCACACTCGGGCCACCACCACGCTCACCAGCATGCACGCCCGGGGACACTCTGCACCATCGGGGGCAGGCAAGAAAGGGCTGGGCGAGAGATCTGGGAGGCTTCATCATTCAGCCCTCTGCGCTCTGGCTAGCTCCAAGTACTTCTGCGCTCTCTCAGATTCCCAAAACACAAAACTTCCCCTGACGCGAGACAAGTTGTCTCGAGGGGAGTTTCACCGTCCCACAATCTACACCTCTGAGATCGATTGGGGAGTTATTCCCCTCCTAAATTACACAGGGTATAGGAAAGTGGCATCGGATTTGAAGTCCCAGAACCCGAACTGGAACCCCAGATCTGCTATTCCTTACAATCTACGAACAACCATTGATTAAGAAGCTATTATATGTGTTCCAGGCTCTATGCAGGGGACTGGGCATAGAAAGATAAAAATGAAGGAGTTATAACAGCTGGGGGCTGGGGTTAGAGGCAGAAATGCTACTTATAAACTATATAGCAATATTAGATACTGGAGGGTAAGGTCTGTCTTTATATCCCAGTATATTTATATCCCAGTCTTTATATCCTAGTATAGTGTCTGTCATACAATAGATGCTTAGCAAATGAAAGACAAATGTTTGATCTTGTTCAGGTCATTGGGTTAACCTGTCTGGCCTCAGTTTCCTCTTCTGTAAAACGAGAGGATCAGACTACTGGGCATTTGCTTCACTCCTGATTTTAGGGAGTGATTGATTGAAGGTGGCATCCAAGGTGTGTCTTCCAACTCTATGCCCATGATTTAGGAACTTCTGGGTCCATCATTTCACTCACCTATAAAGTACCTGGGTCAGCTTAGATGTTCTCTAAAATGCTGTGATCCGTTGGAAAGTTTCAAATAACTTCACTCCACTGAGGAGTATCTTTGTATATCTTGATGAAAATGGGGAAAACAAGGCAAAGATAACCCATGCCAGGCCCACAACCTTCCAAGACCTCTTCAGATGGTAAGAGACAAAACAAAAAGCGTGCTTTTCCCAAAAAGGTAAAAGTTCCTGGTATCAAAGAATTTCACTCTGCAGTTCAGGAAAACAAATCATGATGAAGAAATTCACTTTCAGGTTTGTTTGTTTTCAATTCTGGCTGAAATTCTCTATCACATACCTCTGAAAACATCTCTTCTGTTCTCTCTAGTATATGGCAACAATGTTTTTTATTAACTTCTCAAGAAAACTCAGAGGGGCAATGCACATCTCTGCTCTTAAGGACTTCTAACTGCCATCAATAGTATCTCTTTCAGAGAGGGCAGGAAGGAGGTCTTTCCTACTATACTGAAAAAAGGCTACATTCAGTTTGGAAAGGGGGGGGGTAATTTTATCTATTAGTTATTGACAGGGTAAATTTCATTCTTTGAGTGAGCTTTGGAAGGGGCTGACTGAGAATCAAAGCAGGGACAGAGCTACAGCAAAATATTTTTGAGGGGGTGTGAGACTGTGATTTAACCAGTGCAGGGAACTCCTGGCATGAAAACTTCCTTCAGCAATGAAGATCAACATCTACTCTTAGAGTTCCCTAGGTCATTGAGAAGTATGGTGTCTTGCACAGAATACCACAGCTAGGATGGATGAGAGGTGACTTGAACCCAGGTCCTTAGGACACCAAGGTCAACTCTCTATCATTTATACCATTTTGTCTCACAATAAACTATCCCAGAGACTAGCTGGAGCAGTGAGTAAGAGGGCCTGGGTACTGGAGTCGGGAGGGAATGGTTCTGGCCTCAGATACTTAACACCCACACAAAATAATTAGCCCTGTAACCTTGGGCAAGTTACTTAACCCCAATTGCTTTTTAAAAAAAGAAAGAAACTATACAATTAAAAGTTTGAAAAACAAACGACAAAGTTATGTTTGTTATTTGGTATCATGCAGGTTTACCCTTGGCTGCTAGGTGGTTAAGTGGATAGAACACTGGGCCTACAGTTAGGAAGACCTGAGTTCAAATCCTGGCTCAGCTGTGTGACCCTGATTTGCTCACTTGAGCAAGTCACTTTATCCTATTTACCTCAGTTTCCTCACCTGTAAAATGGGCTGAAGAAGGAATACTCCCATACCTCTGGCAAGAAAAATCACAAATGGGGTCCAAAATGTCTTAATAACAAATTTTGGCAGATCCTGTCCCCCTAGCCTACTTTCCCAACTCCCACTCCAACTGGTAGATCAGGTTCCCAGATGATGGGTAACTATAATTTCTTAACAGGTCTGGAGTAATCGTAAATGTTGTTGGGACTTCTTGTACTCTTATTCACAAGCCTCCACCAGTGTTTCTCAGTGATTATAACCTAGACTTTAATGACTTTTAGAAAGGATATTTACTTGCTACAGAAACAATTCCCTCCCCCATTCCACTCCCCAGACCAGGGACATAGCCTCCTCTTGCACACACAAGGATCGTGGGAGATTGGCTTTAAACTTCTTGTGTAGTTACATTGAAGTCCACCTGAAGAGAGGCATTGTGGCAGAAGATCAGATAATCCCAGCTCCTGGTTACTAGGAGCCCTTTTGTCCCCCTTCATAGAGGCCTCATGAAATTCTTCCTGAGTATAGCTCTTTGTTGGGTTCAAGGTTTGCTGCCTTTCTCGCATCCATACCCTGCTTTGAGAGCTCTCAGTCTCTGAAATGCCATTATCTATCTAGAGACACTTTTGTTTTCAGGCTCTGCCCCTGGTGGCCACTGTTATTCTTACTAGTTCCTGAGGGAACCTCTGATGACTTTGTGGAATGTTCCAGAATCACATAGATTCTCCTGCTTCCAAGGAATCCTCTCTCAGGGCTTGGCTGGATCTCCTCCAACAGTAGACCAGCTTGCCATGTATAAATAGACACAGAGGTGTGTCTGATTCTTTCAACCAATCATAATATTTCCTATGTATCATCATCTGTCTTTATTCAGTGATTAAAATATTTATTCCTTTATATTTGATTGAAGACATGCTTCCACTTTGTTTACATTCTTGATTGACTGATTCAATTCAGTTGTCTAGGTCTTCTAATTACCAGACCCAACCCCCCCCCCCAAAAAAAATAAAAGACTCTAATTCAACCCAACCACTGAAAATTGAACTGAATTCCATCCAACCCAACTGTTGGCTTGCATCTCTCCAGACTCTTAGTACCCTTAACTTCCTTGAGAATCAGTTGAAGATTAAAGTTACTGTAGACATTATAAAATGTTTGAGAGTCTATCTGCCAAAACAAACCAAGGGACTATATGAACACAATTACAAAACACTTTTCACACAAATAAAGTCAGATCTAAATAATTGGGAAAATATCAGTTGATCATGGGTAGGCTGAGCTAATATAATAAAAATGACAATTCTACTTAAATTAAATTACATATTCAGTGCCATAGCAATCAAATTACAAAAATTTATTTTATAGAGCAAGAAAAAAAATTAACAAAATTTATCTAGAAGAGAAGGTCCAGAATATCAAGGGAAATGATGAAAAGAAATGCAATAAAAGGTGGCCTAGCTGTATCAGATATTAAATTGTATTATAAAGAAGCAATCATCAAAATTATGTGGTACTAAGAAACAGAGAGGTGGATCAGTGGAATAGGTTAGGTATCCAAGATGCTGATTACAAGTCAATGATTACAGTAATTTACTATTTGATAAGTCCAAAGATTCCAGCTTCTGGGACAAAAACCCACTATTTAGCAAAAGTTTCTGAGAAAACTGGAAAATTATATGAAAGAAACTAGGCATATACCAACATCCTGTACCCTATACAAAGATAGAGTCAAAATGGGTAAATGATTTAGATGTAAAGACTGATACTATAAGCAAATTAGGAGATCAAGGAGTAGTTTACCTGTCAGATCTATGGAGAAGGGAAGAATTTATGACTAAATAAGAGATAGAAAACATTATGAAATGCAAAATGGATGATTTTGATTACATTAAATTGAATTTTTTTTTTGCATGAACTAAGCCAATGCAATCAAGGTTAGAAGGAAAGCAGAAATTTTGGAAACAATTTTTAGAGCCAGTGTCTCTGATAAAGGTCTCATTTCTAAAATATATAGAGAACTGAGCCAAATTTATCAGAAGACAAGTCATTCTCTGATTGATAAATGGTCAAAGGATATAAACAAGCAGTTTTCAGAGAAAGAAATTAAAGCTATTTATAGTCATGAAAAAATGCTCTAAATCACGATTGATTAAAGAAATGCAAATCAAAACAATTCTGAGGTAGCACATCATACCTATCAGATTGGTTAACATGACAAAAGAAGAAAATGATAAATGTTGGAGAAGATATGGGAAAATTAGACCACTAATGTATTGTTAGTGGAGTTGTGAACTGATCCAACCATTCTGGAGAGCAATTTGGAACTACGCCCAAAGGACTATAAAACTGTGCATACCCTTTTACCCAGCAATACCACTTCTAGGTCTGTATCTCAAAGAGATCATACAAATGGGAAAAGAACCTATATGTACAAACATTTATAGCAGCTCTTTTTTGGGGTGGCAAAGAATTGGAAATTGAGGGAATGTCCATCAGTTGGGTAATGGCTGCACAAGTTGTGGCATATGAGTGCAATATTATTGTACTATAAGAAATGATGAGCAGGCAGACTTCAGAAAAACCTAGAAAGACTTCATATGAACTGATACTAAGTGAAGTGAGCAGAACCAGGAGAACATTATACACAGTAATAGCCACATTGTGTGATGACCAACTTGGATAGACTAAACTCTTCTCAGCAATGAAAGGGCCAAAATAATGCCAAAGGGCTCATGATGGAAAATCCACATCCAGAGAAAGAAGTGTGGAATGTGAATGCAGATGGAAGCATACTATGTGCTGTCCCTTTGTTATGTTGTTTTGTTTCTTCTTTCTCATGGTTCCTCCCATTAGTTCTAATTCTTCTTTACAACATGATTAACGTGAAAATGTGTTTAATATGAATGTATAAGTAGAGCCTATATCAGACTGCAAGCCATCTTGGGGAGGGGGAGGAGAAGGAAGGGGAGAAAATTTAGAACCTGAAACGTTATAGAAGTGAATATTGAAAACTGAAAATAAATAAATAAATATCTTTTTTTAAAAAGAATCAGTTGAAGAAACCCAGTCTATTTGATTTTTCTGAATGCTTCCAACTCGTCACCTTGTATCTATTTTGCATTGATTTGAATGTTCTTACATGTACTAATTTGGTCTCCTCTGATCAAATGTAAGCAGCTTGAGGGAAGAGGTTGTTTGACTATTTCTTGGTATTCCCAACCCCTGGCATAGAGAGTCTTGTGTAGTATAAGCACTTAATAAATGATTGTTGATTGACTGATATCATTGACCCCATATGGAGAAAATAAAGAAGGAAGTAAAGAAGTCTTTACTTAGCACCTATATGTCGGGCACTGTACCAAGTACTTGACAACTATTATCCCATATGATGACAACTCTAGGAGATAGGGGCTATTATGATATTCTTCTTTTTACAGTTAAGAAAGACTGACAGAGGTTAAGTGACTTGACTAGGGTCACGAAGCTAGTAAGTGTCTAAGACCAGAGTTAAACTAAAATCTTCCTGATAATTGGTCCAGTACCCTATCCACCGCAGCCTCTCACTGCTTCTAGAAGACGTTTACCACTTAATTATAACTCCTAGATTCATAACCCTTCCAGATTTGTGAAAGATTTATCTCACAACCATCCTGTTACGTGAATGATAAAAATATTGTTCTGCTCATCCTGTAGATGAAGTAACTGAGGTTAAAGTGACTTATCCATGCTCCCTGCTCAGTAGGATAAGGCAATGGAAAGCATATTGGATTTCGACTCAAAGGTTGTAGGGTCAACCCTTGTCTCTGCCCTGGGCAATTTGCTTCCTATTTCAGATACTCATTTTCCTTGTCTGTAAAATGATGCAATTGGACTATATGACCTCTAAGTGACCTCTCAGTTCTCATTTTATGATCCATTAAGGTATGAGAAGTAGATAGAATCCAGGCCTTCTGGACTCTTAAGTTCAGCACCTTTTCTACCTCTAATAGTATGATGAAAATCTAATAATATGAATAATATTTGATAATGAAAACCCTACAAATAAGACTGTGCTTATAGGAAAGCCTCCTAATGCTAATTTTATAAATGTTCCCTTTACATAATTGAGAGATGGCAACCATCCCTGCCAACTATTGTGCTATATCTCTCCTCCCCCTTGTGGCTAAACTCCTTGGGAAAATCTACAGTTAGTGCCTTCACTTCCTCCCTTCTCCCTCTCTCCTAAATCCTCTACTGTCTGGCTACCAACTTCATCATTCAGTTGAAATTATGAAATTACCAAGGATCTCTTAATTGCCAAATCCAATGACCTTTTCTTGATTATCATCTATCTTGATCTCTCTGAAGCCTTCAACATTGTTGATCACCCTCCTCCAAAACACTCTCTTCTCTCCAGATTTTTGTGACAATGTTCTCTGCTGTTTCTTTTCCTGTCTGTTCTTTCTCGCTCTTCTTTTCTATGTCTTCATTCAAGGTGGCCCACTAACATGTTTTCCAAAAGTCTGCTCTATGATTTTTTTTAGGGGTCAGAAGTAGAATTTTTTTAAATTTTGGTCTTTATTAATTTGCTTACTTTTAGATTACAAGATTCAATTCTACAGTTCCTTGAGTTTCAAATTTTCTCCCCCTCCTTTCCCTTCCCCCCACATGGTGGTATAAAATCAAGTATGGGATCTGCAAATACTTTCACATTAGACATTAGCCAGGGTATAAAGAAGGATTATATCAGATGGAATGAAGAATAAGAAAGAGACAAAACCAAACAAGAAAAAGACAGAGATCAAGTAGTTTGCTTCAATCTGCATTCAAACTCTGTTCTTTCCAGTTCTTTCTCTGAATATAGACATCTCTCTCCATCATGAGTCTTTTGGAGATGACTTATAACCCTGCATTGCTGAGAAAAGCCCAGTCTATCAAAGTTGGTCGTCACACATATGTTGTGTCTAATTGTGTACAAATTTCTCCTGGTTCTGTTCTTCTCACTCAGCATCAGTTTGTGTAAGCCTCTCCAGGTAAATATGAAGTCCATCTGCTCCTCATTTCTTATAGCACAATAGTATACCATTACATTCATATACCAAAACTTGTTTAGCCATTCCCCAAATGATGGACATCACCTTAATTTCCAGTTCTTTGCCACCACAAAAAGAGCTGCTATAAATATTTTTGCGCATATGGGTCTCCACCCACTTCTATGATCTCTTTGGGATACAACACTAGAAGTGGTATTTCTCGGTCAAAGGGTATGAAATTATTTATAGCCCTTTGGGCATAGTTGCAGATTGCTCTCCAGAATGGTTGAATCAGTTCACAACTCCACCAACAATGCATTAGTGTTCCAATTTGTCCACATTCTCTCCAGCATTTATCATTTTCCTGTTCTGTCATCTCAGCCAATCTGACTGGTGAGATGTGGTACCTCAGAGTTGTTTTGATTTGCATTTCTCTAATCAATAGTGATTTAGAGCAATTTTTCATATGCTTAAAGATATCTTTAATTTCTTCCTCTGAAAACTGCCTGTTCATATCTTTTGAGCATTTGTCAATTGGGGAATGACTTGTATTCTTATAGATTTGATCCAATTCTCTGCATATTTTAGAAATGGGGCCTTTATCAGAGATATTGGTTATAAAAATTTGTTCCCAATTTTCCACTTCCCTCTCAATCTTGGTTACATTGGCTTTGTTTGTACAGAAGCTTTTCAATTTCATGTATTCATAATTATCCATTTTGCATTTTATAATGTTCTCTAATTCTTGTTTGGTCCTAAAGTCTTCCCCTCTCCACAAATCTGACAGGTAAACATTCCTTGCTTTCCCAGATTGCTTACAGTATCAGCCTTTATACCTAGATCATTCACCCATTTAGACTTGATTTTGGCATATGGTGATAGATAATGGTCTATGCCCAGTTTCTGCCATACTATATTACAGTTTTCCCAGCAGTTTTTCTCAAATAGTGAGTTCTTATCCCAAAAACTGGGGTCTTTGGGTTTATCAAACAGTAGATTACTATAGTCATTGACTGCTGAGTCTTGTGTTCCCAATCTATTCCATTGATCCACTGCTCTATTCCTCAGCCAGTACCAAGTAGTTTTGATGACTGCTGCTTTATAATACAGATTAAAATCTGGTATAGCTAGGAGACCTTCCCTAGCATTTCTTTTCATTAATTCCCTTGATATTCTAGGCCTTTTGTTCTTCCAAATCAATTCTGGTACTATTTTTTCTAGTTCTATAAAGTAATTTTTTGGTAAATTGATTGGTATGGCACTAAATATGTAATTTAATTTAGGTAAAATTGTCATTTTTATTATATTAGCTTGACCCAGGCACAAGCAATTGATGTTTTTCCAATTAGTTAGATCTGACTTTATTTGTGCAAAAAGCGTTTTGCAGTTGTGTTCATATAGGTTCTGGGTTTGTTTTGGCAGGTAGATTCCCAAATATTTTATAATGTCTACAGTAACTTTGAATGGGATTTCTCTTTCTATCTCTTGCTGTTGAATTTCATTAGAAATATACAGGAATGCCAAGGATTTATGTGGGTTTATTTTCTACCCTGCAACTTTGCCAAATTTATTTATTGTCTCAAGTAGTTTTTTACTTCATTCTCTAGGATTCTTTAAGTATATCATCATAGCATCTGCAAAGAGTGATAGTTTGGTCTCTTCTTTGCCTAATTTGATTCCTTTGATTTCTTTTTCTTCTCAAATTGCTACTGCTAACATTTCTAGTACCAGATTGAATAAGAGGGATGATAGTGGACATCCTTGTTTCACCCCTGATCTTATTGGAAATGCTTGTAGATTATCCCCATTACATATAATACTTGATGATGGCTTGCCCTATGATTCTTAACCTCTTCTCTTTTCCTTCCATAACAGCACTTCTTAACCTGGGGTCTGGGAACACATTTTTAAACTATATTTTGTAAACTTTGTTTCAATATATTTTTTCTTTGTAAGCCTTTGTATGCATCTATGCCTGTTTATTCATTTAAAATTAAAATGCATTTAAAATGTGCCTATTTATGCATTTAAAAACCTGACTCTGAGAAGATATCCATAGACTTCGGCAGACTGCACAAGGTTAAGAATCCCTGCTATAGTCTAACTCTCTCTCAATAATTTCATCAACTCACATGAATTAAATTCTCACTTCAGTGCAGAGGGACCTAGATCTACATACCAGCCCTATTTTTTTTTTTTTTTTTTTGCTCAAGCTCCAGGCTTGTATTACCATTTGTCTTTTCGGCATCTCAGCTTGAATGTCTCAGAGGCATTCAAACCAACATATCTAAAACAGAATTCATTTTCTTTCCTCCCAAACTCTTTCCTCATTCCAGCTTGCCTATTTCTGCCCAGGATACCTCTACCCTCCCAGTCACTCAGGCTTAGAACTTTAGTATGGTCCTTGACTGCTCACTTCCACTCACCCCACATATCCAATCTGATAGCAAATCTTGCCTGTTCTACTTCCACAACATCTTTCTTCTAAGTCCCTTCCTCTGACCTAACACAGCCACCTGGCCCTCATCACCTCATGCCTGTTGTACTAGCCTGCTGATTGGGCTCCCTGCCTTAAGTCTCTCACCTCTCCAATTCAACCTTTCCTTAGCAGAAGTCAATTTCCTAAAGTACAGGTCTGACCATGCCACCCCTCTACTTAGTAAAAGCCATTGATTCCCTATTACCTTTGAGGTTAATTCCTTTGTTTGCCATTTAAAGGTCTTCAGATATTGACGCAGTCTTACCTTTTTAGTCTATCACACCATAATACCCTCCATGTACTCTAGGATCCAAGGACACTAGCCTCACGGCTTTTCCTTGTACAAGACACTTCATCTGGCCAGTTCTGTGCAATTCCACGGGCTGTATCTTATGCCAGGAACCATCTCCCTTCTCACTTCCTCCTTTTGACTTTCCTGTTTTCCTTCAAGAAATCACAAATCCTACCTTCTGCAGGAGCTCTGTCTCTATTGTACCCATGACTAGGGCCTTCCCTCTGAGAGGAATTTCCGCTTACGCTGTATACCGTTATGTACATGTTGTTGTTCAAATTGACTCTTTATCATCTCTTTTGGGGTTTTCTTGGCAGAGACACTGGAGACCTTTGCCATTTCCTTCTCTAGCTCATTTTACAGATGAGGAAACTGAGGCAAACAATGTTATGTAACTTGCTCAGAATCACAGAGCTTTTAAGTCTAAGGAAGAATTTGAACTCAGGTTGAAGAGTCTTCCTGACTCCAGATCCAGCATTCTATCTATTACAGCTCCACCTACCCATCTGCAAATTTATATATGTAGTTGTTTGCAGTTATCTCCCCAATTAGAATATGAACTCATTGAGCCCTGCCCTGCCTCCCCCCTTCTCCCCTCCCCCCTTCTTTGTATTTCCGGCACTTAGCAGAGAGGTACATATTGCTTAATCAGTGGCTGTTAACTGGCTGAGGATACAAACAGAAAGAAAATCAACCTTTTTCCAGTGGAGAAGTGATCAAAGGATATGAACAAACAGTTCTCAAAGGAAGAGTTGTAACCTATCAACAATCAGATGTTGCAAAATCAACATAGATGAGTGAAATGCAAATAAAGTGCTTCTTGTAAAACCCTAACAGATGAGTGAAGGTAGGAAAAGTCAGTGCTGGAGAGGGTATAGGAAGATCAACTCCCTAATGCACTCAGGTGGAACTTTAAGTTTGTTCAATCATTCTGGAAAAAATTGGAATTCTGAGAAGAGAGTGAATAAAATATTCATAAATCAGAGATCCCACAGACAGATATGGTGCAAGGATGTTAGATATGGGGGCGGAGGGGGAATGGTCTGATATATGCCAAAATAATCATAGCAATACTTCCTGTAGTAGGAAATAAATGGAAATGAAATAGATGTCTACTGGTTAGGGAATGGACAAATAAACTGTGGCATGGATGGGATGGATTAAATAAGCATTTATTAAGTGCTTACTATGTGCGACACCATGCTAAGTACTTTACAAAAATTATCTCATTTGATCCTCACAACAACCTCCAAGGTAGGTGCTATTATTATCCCTATTTTACAGTTGAGGAAACTGAGGCAGACAGAAGAGAAATGATTTGCCCAGGGTCACACAGCTAGAAAGTGTTTGAGAATTCAGATCTTCCTGACCCCAGATCACTGTTTCACCCACTGCACTGTCACCTAGC
Source organism: Petaurus breviceps papuanus (assembly GCF_028583685.1). Taxonomy (NCBI): domain Eukaryota; kingdom Metazoa; phylum Chordata; class Mammalia; order Diprotodontia; family Petauridae; genus Petaurus; species Petaurus breviceps. The sequence continues at coordinate 24,139,529 of NW_027186352.1, forward strand.
TGAATGTGGAGAAATATTACTGTGACATAAAAAATGATGAATGTGAAGAATACAGAGGAAAATGGAAAGACATATAAGCCAACACACAAAAGCGACATACATAGTGACTGTGATAATGTAAGGACAAGCAAAAACAGCAGCAACAAACTGGAAATCATGTAACCCTAGAGTCAGTCTGTCCCTACGAAAAGGGACACATTGATTCCATCACTTTTTTCTGCAAGGGTGAGGAACTGTGGATTTGGAATAATACAAATAATATTGCGCTTAATGAATGGGGTGGTTGGTTTTACTGAACTGACTTTTTTTTCCTTTTAAAAAATGTGTTATATGAAATGGATATTTAGAGAAGGAGAGAGGGATGGTTTTTTTAAATGAAATTGATATAAAGCAAAATGTATTGATAAAATAAAAATTGTACATAATAAAACAATGTAAAGTGATGTAAATGAAAGCATTTAATATAGCATATTACACTATAACATACAATATAAATAATATAAGACATGTGATATACTATAGTATGATTTGCTGCTATATTATGTGATATAAAATACAAAATGAAATGACAAGAGATGAGATACAGTGATCTCAGACTGATGGCGCTGTAGCTGTCACTTGTTATTGCAGAGATGGCCTCCTTTCAAGTGAATCCCTCCCTGGCTGAGCAAGGAGGAAAGGACTGTGCCCAAGTCCTTAGAAGCCTCTTCTAATCCAGATAAGGGCGATTGCCTCAGTTGTACTCAGCAAGTGTCTAGTCTAGTCTTGCTGGGGTCATTTGCAAAAGGGCTTGTTGGGTCTCTCCACTTTCTTTTTTATTGTTCCTTTTTAATACCTTGTTTATATATTTTAATTTTGTATCCCTTTCCTTTCTAAATGTGTCTCTCTTCTATCCCATCCCCAAAAAGCTATTCTTTGTATCAGAGAGACAGAGAAAGACAGACAGAGACAGACAGACAGAGACAGAGAGATAGCCACTTCAGTAAAACTGATGAACATATCAACCACATCTGAAAGTGTATACAATGTTCCACAACCATTGTCTCCCACCTCTGCAAAGAATAATCCTTTCACCTTTATCCCCTAATTACAAAAATATAGTTCTAACATTTATTTCTTCCTTAGATTAGATGCCACAGGGGGAAGGCTGGACTTGGTTTGAGGGCATTCAGAGGGAAATGGGGAGCGTGCATAGTGGGAGGAGAGAATGTTTAACATAAAAAAGGAAAATGACTGAACAAGAGGCTTCTGGAAGCTACTTCTCTATGGTACCAAACATCTTGCCCTATCATCTCATCCTTGGGTCCATTCTTTGGAAGGACATGGGATTTTATGGTCATATGATGCATGTGAAGGGTAGAAATTCTAATGCTGAGACTGGGTCTAATGGACATTCTAAGATTATTTATGCAATAAAATTCATCTAGAAGAAAATTAGGCTCCCATTCAATGGAAAATGGCAAAACTAATTGTACATAAATGTAATGGCATATTTCCATACTATAAGAAACAAAAAATGTGAAAAATTTAGAGAACCATGGGGAGACTTTTGTGAGCAGGTACAGAAGGAAGTAAGCAGAATCAGGAAAATTATATTCACAACTATAACAATGCAATTGGAAACAAGAATGATGACATTTAAAATCTTTAAAACTTTAATTATATTGACTAAGTTTGTTTCCAAAGAACAAATGTGAAAATGTAATTCTTTGCAGAGGTGGGGGGAATATGAGTGTGGAAGACTGTATATCCTATCATACTAAAAAATGGATCAGTGAGTCTGGCTGGTTTTCTTTTTCTTGGTCTTATTCTTGGTTATAAGGCATGGTTCTATATATAAGGCAATGAGGGATATATCTACAAATGGAAGTGATATAAAATGAAAAAAATAACGAAAATTCTTAGATTCTGGTATTGCTTTCTCTTTCTTTTTTTCTTTTTAAACTTGGGTATGTTGTATGGGGTGGAGGAAAAAGGTTAGAAGAGCCCATTTATTCCTCTGAGACAGCTATCCTCTGTAAAGCTGAATCCCCTCAAGAAAACAATAAGAGAAAAAAGCATAGGGTTTAAAGTTAGAGACCCTGGGTTTGAGTCCTTCCATTGTCACTTAAAGAATTTCCCTGATGGGAAGGCATTCCACTTGGCTTCCTCTTTTTCCACCATGGAAGAAAGTAAGTTCCTTGAGGGCAGGAACTATTTCACATTGTCTTTGCATCTGGACCTCCCATAGAGTTGTATGTCATTAATATATGTTGGACTGGATTCAGTGCAGACTGAACAAAATGAAGGAGAGAAAAAGGCAATCATTCTGCCTCCAAAAAGGTCAAGACAGATGTGGATGGGGTTATAACGGAGTGTGCCTAACCTACATCTGGTAACTCCTAGTTTATTTCACCATCCAGCTGTGAATATTCCCAATTCTGAATTTCAACAGCCATTCAGAGGCTTGCTGACATTTGCAGAGAATAAAATTTATAAATACCAGAGAAAAAGCCAGAAAATGACTGTGTTCCTGGCAGCTCTCCTTCCTGGGCAAGGTTTGCACTTTCTCCTGGTGTCAATGTTGTGTTTAATAAAGCTCTGGATTGGTTGGATTTCTATTTTACTGAATGTTGGGATTTGGGGGTTTGGGGTTGTTTTCTTACATGACTCATAACACAACTGTGCTTCCCTCAGTCAGATAATTTCTGTTTTCTTCTGCATTGTCCTACTGAAAAGAGAACTTTGAGAGGAAAATTGCATCCTCCCAGAGTTAGGTGTACTCATACTAAAGAGTGTGAGTAAAACATTTTTCCATGCTATTCCTTTTCTGCTCGATTGATTTCCACCTCCATTCAGAACTCTCTTGAATAATATTATAATGCTTATCTACATTGTGTTTTAAGATTTGCAAAGAACTTTATGGGCATATTCATTCAGTTGAACAAAATACTGTGAGCATCTTCTCATTTGAGCCTCAAAAGAAATCTGCATGTTTTGCTGTCCCCACTTTACAAATGAGAAAATTGAGACTTAGAGCCATTCAATGATTTGCCTTGGAGCATACAGCTAGAACATATCAAAGCTAGGATTTGAAGCCAACTTTTCCTATCCCAAAGTCCCATACTCTATCAACTATAGCATTTTTGCTTTTTGTGTATACACCAACCATTAACTGCAAAGAACATTTTAGGAAGGACAAATGTCTGACTGACAGTAACAGCTATTTCTATGTAGTCTGTGGAAGCATTTTCTTTGGAGGGAGGAAGGTAAGGCAATTGGGGTTAAGTGACTTGTCCAAGGTCAAACAGCTAGTAAGTGTCAAGCGTCTGAGGTCGGATTTGAATTCAGGTCCTCCTGACTCCAGGGCTGGTGCTCTTATCACTGCGCCACCTAGCTGCCCCGGATGTATTTTTTGATACACTGTACAAAAGGACCCCTGAATCTCTTTTATAAGTGAGAAAGAATCAGTATTTTCCCATTGCTAAGTGTGAAAACAGACTAGAGAACCCGATGATGTTGCTGTGAATTCACTGCTTTTCTCAATGGTTCATACCCCCCTTCAATATCAATTAGTCAATCAGCAAAAGTTAATAAACTTTTAAATAAACTACTATGCACCAGGTACTAGGTGCTAGGGAAGCAAAGAGAGTCAAAAGACAGTCTCTGCCCTCAAGGAGCTCACCATCTCATGCGGGATACGTTATGCAAGCAAATATGTACAGACCAAACTATATACAAGAGAAATAGGAGATAAGAGAAGGAAGGCATCGAGGTTAGGAAGGATTAGGGAAGGCTTTCTGCAGATGTGGGGATTTTACCTGGGACTTAACGGCAGCCAGGGAGGTCAGTTGTTGGGGCAGGGAAGAGAGAATATTCCAGGTAGAATATACACAGTCAGAAAAAAAATACCCAAAACCAAAAGATGGAGTGTCTTGTTCATAGAACAGCAAGTGGGCCAGTGCCACCAGACCAAAGAATATGTGGAGGGATGTAAGGTGTAAGAAAACTGGTAAGGTAGGAGGAAACTAGTTTAAGAAGGGTTTGAATGCCAAACAGAGCAATTTGTCTTTGCCTCAGGAGGCAATAGACAGCAACTGGAGTTTGTCGAGTAGGAGAATTACATAGCTGGACCTGCACTTTAAGAAAAAATCTCTTTAGTAGCACAATGAATTGGAGAGGGGGCTTGAGGCAAATGGACCCACCAGCAGACTATTGAAGTATTCAAGAGGTGTGGTAATGAGCCTCTGTACTAGAGGGGTAACCGTGTCAGAGGAGAGATGGAGGCATATTGGAGGGTTGATGCAAAGGTAAAATTGACAGGCCATGGCAACAGCTTGGATATGGAGAGATGAGAGATTGTGAGGACTCCTGCTTCATGAACTTGAGAAACTGGAAGGATGGCATTGCCCTCTATAGTAACAGGGAAAATAGGAAGGGGAAAAGGTTTAGAGGGAAAGATAATGAGGTCTGTTCTGAACATATTAAGTTTAAGATGTCTACTGGCCATCCAGTTTGAGGTGTCTGAAGGACAGTTAAAGAGGCAAGACTGGAGGCCAGCAGAAAGACTGGGGAAGGAGGGGTAGGTTTGAGAATTATAAGCATGGAGATGATAATTAAATCCATGGGAGCTGATGTGATCAGCAAGTGAAATAGTTTGATCTAAAAGAAGATCCAGCAAAGGAGATAGAGGAGTAGTCAGATAGGTAGGAGGAAAACCAGAAGAAAAGAGGTATCCCAAAAAGAATTCTAAAATTATCTTAATACAGCTTTCCTCAGACTGAAATTCAAATAGGTCATGAGTATTGAAGTTTAGTGATGTCAATGACAGCACTCAGAAAAATCAGAAGTTGTTTTAATCCAATAATTAACAGTTAAAAATTGCAAGATAAGGATTGACCATACCCACCCCACCCCCAACATGGCAAGCCTAGATTTAGAGATGGAAGAGATTCTGAAGTCACCTAGATCAACATTCTCATTTTACAGAGAAGGAAACTGAGCCCCAGAGATTGGCTCAGTCAACATCATACAGGTAATATGTAGAAAATACAGATTTTTAATTTACAGCTTCTGGCTCCAAATATACGGGACTCCTAGTTCCAAGTCTGCCAATCTGGGCATGTAGCTATTATATAAAAGATGTGAAACTTCTACCTTCAATACCTGCTCTTCTGACTCCTACACAGAAATATCAAGTTGAATACAGTCATTAGGAGAAATGGGTAGAATGTAAGCCCCCCGAGGGTAGAGATTATCTTATTTTGCTATTTGTAGCCTGTTGCCAAGGACCAAGCCTGATACATAAAAGATGCATGGCAAAGCTTGTTGAGAAGAAAATGCTTACAAAAGGAACTGACCAACTGATTTCCTCTTTTTCCTGGCTGCATTTGAGTGGGGAGCATTGTAAGCCCCTGGGTAGGGAGAAGGACCTTTCTCCCCACAACAAACATGTGACTATGGTTTTGACTATGTCATGTGGGTTTTTTCTGTCTCTTTGCATTTGTTTTCTCTTGCTCACTGGTGGAGGAGTATTTGGCAAGGCTATGATATTGAGAACCAGTAGAGGTCCCAGAGCTAGAGTACACAGGTGATTTTTTTGTACCTGTATCAGTGATCTGCTTCACCCAGAATGCAGTGGAAGAAAAGTAGTCAAAGGAGAGTAATGTCAATGCATCCACCGGCTCTTCCACATTTGGAAGTGAACTCGGTGGGGGTAAATGCTTTATAAAAATTTCTTCAAGTTTGAGCCTACTGTCCCCAGGGACTAAGGTGGTATAGAAAAGAGTATGTATCCTGCTTCAGAGGAATGTGTTTGTTCCTCTCTTCTTGCTATATATTCACAGTTAATATCTCTTTTTAGAAAAACTGATTGATATTTATTTGTTGAATGATACTGGGGCACTAATCAATGGTAATTGATATTGAGGAGAACACACCAAAATAGAGAATTAATCCCAGTAGCAAACAAATGAATGAAAAAGCGTTTATTAAGTATTTAGTATGTGTAAAACACTGGGGATAAAAAAAAAAGGAGAAGGAAGACAGCTCCTGCTCTTAAGAAGCTTGTCTTCTAATGTAGGAGGCAACATAGAGGTTTCAGTTAGGAGACAGTTGCAAAGGCAAAGCGGTTGGCAATGCCTCTTTTATAATATCATTTTGACTGATAAAATCCTATCCATCTCTGATGTTAAGCCAATTGATGGTGACAAGGACATCCCTTCCTGGACCTTCAGTAGCTGTGTCTGCAGCACCTGCAGGAGCAGTGGCCAGGCTGAGTCTCCAGGGGGCTTGCTACCCAGGAGGATGACTGAGGGAGAAGTGTTGCTATTCTCAAGGCTCTTGGGCTCAGGGTCCTGGGCTATTTGCATTAAGGGTCTGAAGTGAGATCAATGGAAAACCCAAGAGCCAGAGTTTCTGGGTAATTAATAACCTAGTTATTAATTAAGCTAACTAATAGTCAATAAATTGATAGTGATTTTTCTCCCTAAATAAAGACACCTAATTGAGATACTGAATGCCTTAAATAGTTTTTTTTTTCTGGAGGGGATGCTGGCTTGTGATAATGAGTAAGTAGTCAGTCCCCTTCTCCAAAATTTCTCCCCTCAATGATGGCTATGGGGGACTGGGTTAGAAACAGTCCATTGCCCTGGGGAGCACTGCTCTTCCCATGGCTCTTAGGTTTGGTGTCCTTGGCTGTCTCCATCAGGGACCAAAAGGTGGTGATTTGACTTGTTTCACTCATGCCACTTCCTCTCCCCTCCTCAGGACACCTTGCTGCTTTGGCTATGATCTGCCTGCATTGGAGTCATGGTTGTTTAGAGAAAATTCACCCTTAATTCTTCAGAGGTGTCCTTAGAACATTGATGTATACTTGCTCAAGGACCCAAAATGCCAGTGATTGTGGGAACAGGGATGAGTATCCTTAACATCTAATGATACCGTGTGTGTATGTGTGTGTGTGTGTGTGTGTGTGTGGCTTTTGCTATGCAAAGAAGCAAATTCAAGTTGGATGTGAACAGTACTTTTCTAACAATTAGATTCATCTCAAATTGGAATGGGTTTCTGTGAGCTAGTTTCTCCATTTCCCCTCTGGAGGTCATCAAGGAGAAACTGAATAACCACTTGTAGGGATAGCAGAGAAGGGATTCCCAGTCAGAAAAGGGAGAGACTAATTGGCTTCTGCAGCTTCATCCACCTCTGATTTTCTGTGATGTTGTAGCTTTGACCTTTCCTTCAAAATTTCATGCTTTAATTTAACAACAACAAAAAAAGCCCTCAGCAGAATCCCTCTGGACTTGGACTATGAAACAACTACTGGCTGACCAAGAAGGACTCCTTCAGTTTATAAACTGACCCTGGAAGGGGAGGAATTACAGAGGCTTTGGGAGTCTTCGGTCCCTGCATTCATTCAGGAATGAATCTAACAGACTCTACCTCAAGCAAGGGTTTGCAGCCCTGCTGCAAAAACAGGAGAAAAGTTCTTCAAGACAGAGAGCTGGAATGACCCTTGGGATCAGCTGGCCCAAATGCTTCCTTTTATGGAGGAGAAAACTGAAATACAGGGAGGTGGAGTCCTGAATGGAGCAGCCAGAAGGAGAGCCTGGATCCTCTGCCTTTAAATCCAGGAGGCTCTGTAGTACCTTGTGTTCCTAAAATATAGATTTGGGACTGAGGAAATGGTCCAGAACAAGGTAGTTTCTGAGTCCCCCTCTAATGGTAAGTTCTTATGAGGCAACAAGAAGAATGAGCTGAGTCTGGGAAGAAGTCAAGGATCCTAAAAGAAGGAAGTGAGGTGGGAATTCATTCCAGGTGTGAAAAACAGTCAATACAAAGGTGTTGAGACAAAAAGATAAAAGAAATGAAAATGACTCCGCCTGCCCTACCCGAACCCACCCTGATACAAAGTCCTATGAATGGGTATTATGGGTACCCATTTTACAGATAGGGAAATCAGGTCTCAGAGGGATTAAGTGACTTATCTGTGGCTACAAAGTAAGTGTTAGTCAGCAAATCAACAGGCATTTAGTAAAAGAAGCAGAATGCTTAGCATTATTTTGGAGCTTGAAGAGAACCTAAAAGTCAGTTAGTCAAACCCCTTCATTTTATTGGTGAGGAAAAGGAGGGACAGAGAAGTGAAATCATTTGCCTGACTCCACAGAGAGGGTAAATTTACATTCCAGTCCTCTGATGCCAGTGCTGCAGAGCTCTCTCTACCAAGCATTCCATGTCTAGCCACCATTCCTTTGCTCAGGCTGTGTCTCATGCCTAGAATGGCTCTTTCTCCTTGCTCCCTCCTCTTGGAGCACCGCCCCCCTCCATGCTGCCTCCTACAAGAGGTCTTTACTGATCTCCTCAAGCACTAGTGCCCTTTCCACCCAATCACTAAGCATTTATTTCGCATTTACTTACAAATTCAGGTGTCTCTTCTCCCCAACCCAGGAACATAATTTCCTTTAAGGAAAAAAAATGAATAAATGAATGAATAAAAAAGGCCTCTATTGTGTACTTACTACATGTCAGACTCTATACTAAGCACTGGGAATAGAAAAATAAAAATACAAATGCATCCCCTGCTCCCAAGAAGTTCCTACTCTAATAGAGGAGACAAGATGCAAGCAACATATCTTGCTGAAGATATAAACAGCAGTGGAAGATAAGTCCCAATGCAATCAGATTGGTTAACTCTATGTTCTGCTTTTCAGCACATCCCATTTCCAGTCTCTGTTCCTTTGTACAGGCTCTACTTGGACTATTTGTACCCAACCCGTGATAGAGACTTCCAAGTTTGTATTGGTTTGATCAGCCATAGTCGGACTCACTGTACCTTGACCCCAACATTGTGATGTCATCTTCATCCTTTTCAGTTGGACAATAACCAATAGGTTCTGGGGTCAGAGAGGTAGGTTCCTTTTGTCTTAGTGTTCTCAATGCCTAGTACAGAATCAGCATTTAATAAATGCTTATTGAATTTGTTTTGAATTCATTGGAATGTACCATGAGATGAGTCAACTTCTGAGCCCCATAATCCTCGGGGAAATGACTGTTTTCCAAAAGATTTTTCCAAAATCATTACTGTTTGACCAAATGGACATGAGTTCTCAGAAGATTCGATGTTGTTCTCTTAGGCTTATTTCTCCTGAAGTAGGTCCCCCCCTACAGAACCTTTGCATCAGCACCTAACATGTTTCTCTTTCCTACTGTCCAATAGTCACTATTTTCTAGACCTGGCCAATGACTCCATAAATAAAAGCTCATTTTGTTTGTTATTACTTTTCCTGTGAGTCAGGCAGTTTTCATGCCTATGAGTACAGCATGCACTTATTTAATAGATCGGCACAGACTTTCCCAAGGGAAGTTAAAATTGTTTTGATCATGTTGTTTTCTTGTTTGTTTATTTGTTTTTCTTTATGACTCAAAAGTTCATAATGTAGAGAACAGGGTACCTTGGATGTGGCTAGAAAGCATTCTTCACTTTATTGGAGAAAAATCAATGTTGGCAAGAGATTCTTTCTCACATAATACTTTGGAAATGTTAGAGTGAAAACACAAACCATTTTGACTCTTCTAAAGTCCCCCTTTGCAGAGGTAAACTTGATTCCATTAGAATTCACTCTTTTTTTCCCCAGAAACTCTTTGAAATCCCCAGGATGTCCATTTTTGTTCATTTATGTCTATGTCTATCTTCCAAGCTAGCCATGTTTTATACTGGGCATGAAATTGGCTTCCATTCTCAAAGCTTCGTCTTTTCAGACTCTCCAAAGATGGAAAAGAAGAGAAACAATTCGAGTTCTAAGAAGCCCCTAGGAGAAGGACATGAGCCAATCGGGATTTTGAGTTCAATGGGCCATTCAACTTTTCCTTAATTCAATCATAGGCTTATAGCTTGAAAGCTGGAAAGATCCTCTGAGGTTATCTAGTCCAAATGTTTCATTTTCAGATGAAGACACTGAGGCTCAAAGAGGGGAATTATCTAGCCAAGGTCACGTAGGAAGTAAGTGGCAAAAAGCATGACTCCCTACTAGAGGAACCATGTTGTGAAGGTAAAAATATTGGGTCTGGAGTCATAGACCTTAGGTTCAAACTCTGGCTCTATCACTTCCTTCCCATTTTTCTTTTGGGTGAGTCATTTTAATTCTCTTAGTGTTTCTTATACATAAAATGAATAGGTTTACTAGATTACCTCTGAGGTTCCTTCAAGCTCTCAGTCTACTAACGTCAAACCCTTGAAGTTCAATTCAACTCACTATATTATCCTAATTTCTTTGATTACTGGTTTCACACCATTAGACTCCTCTCCTCTCCATCACATCACTTTGCACAAGGAGTCCATACTCGAACCCGCCTATAATGTCATTGACTCAAGAGTTCTGGCCAACGATGCATACCACAAACCATCCATGCCATCCCAGCCTGTGCGACTCTCATCCAAGTCCTCCTACAGGCTTGGCACTGGGAGTTTAGCCTAAGTATTGGAGGCCTTCCTCCTGACATTGCAAGCAGACTGGTGAAGTGCTCTGGTTCCTCACCGTCATCCCTCATTCTCACCACGTAGCCTATCCATCATCTCTCCCTATCATATTCACCCTCGAAGGCACATTTCTGCTCTTGTAGTTCCTCATCAGTTTGGGGTTATAATCTGTTTCTCTCTTTTGCCCTTAAATTCTTTGGTGACCATTGTGCTCCATGCCTATGCAACTGACAAGAGAAAATAAACAAAGACAGACACATCTATTAAAATCCATCTTTAAAATCTGTATCTGCATAGAGTGAGTGGCTTTTTTATTGTCTTGCCTCAAGATTTTCTGCTCTAAGTTGTTGGTTACGATGGTTTGCATCTATCTCCATGGAAACAAATAAATCACAGGTATCCTGGGTATATGAAGAAGGCACTTTAACATTTAGAATGAATTAGCCAAGCTGGTTTCCTTATGTTAAGCATGCAATGAGTAATAAGAACCTTGGCATTACTCACAGCAGAATGCCCGCGTAGAGTCCCTTGCCCAAGCAGCCTTGATGAACTTGGACCTAACCACAGCCTCTCCTGAGGGATGACAGCTGACAGAACATGTTTCAAATGGAGTGAATTAAACTAAGGATCTTTTAGTGTAGAAAGAGCTGACCTCCACTAAAGGGAAACTTAATCAAGGTGTAGAGATGACCCTGGATGCTGAAAGGCTAGCTTAGTGGAAAGAAGCCTCTGGCAAGTCCTTTAGAGGTGAAAAAGCCTTCTATATGAACCCAGGGATGTTCTGACAGCCTAGGAATATTAGGAGAGGTTGATGACCACCAGAAAGCTGGCATCCAGAGGAGGAATTTGGGGGCAATGGCAGCTCATCCCACAATTCATATTGAAAATGGGTGCATTTAGGCTATACATCAGGAAAAAAAACAAACTTCCTCGTGATTAGGGGTATACAAAAATAGAATGGACTTCTGGGGAGGAAATGGGCTCCCAAACAGAAGCTGAGGGATCAGTTGCTGGATCTGTTGCAGGTATGTCAGACAGATAGACTCTGAGGTCTCTCCTAATTCAAAGATTCTGTCATCAATTAATGAATGTCAGTCAACAAATATCCATGAAGTACCTACTATGCCTCAGAGGTTAACTGACTCAATTTACTCATTTTGTAGATATGGCATTTATGCCCAGAGGAGTTGAGCAACTTGTTGCACGTTACACAGGTAGCAAGCAGCAGAATCAGAATGTGAATGCAGGTCCTCTGATTCCAAATTTGGTATCTCCAGTTCACCATAATGACTCCATGATAGCCTATAGGAAGAATGATTAAAAACATATACTGTTCTCTTTGGGATACTTCTCGTGAAGGGAAGATCCAGTACTTTCTCTCTCTTTGACTTCCAGGGATGGAAAAAAAGAGAAAAGGTATTTCTTATTCCTACCCTCCCACAGAAGTCAAGGTGGCCTGCAGCTTGGACATATGGAATGACAATCCACATGTCTTCACCTACATGAGCATGACACAGTACTCCCACATCCCTCATGTCTCCTGCTCTATTCCTGATGGGAAGTGACTACCAGTCCTAAGGGATGGGTGTTTCTAGACTCAATGGCTACCTTCTGTGTTCTAGAGTTCTTAGATTCTTGAGTCAATGACAGCTTCCCAGCAAGAGGTTTTGAGTGGCGTTATAGCAGTTCTTATAGGCAGAGGTGACTATCAGGGACTGAAAGGCCATGCCTGGAGGGACAGACTTGGTCCTTGTGACTTATTGGGACAATGCAGATCTGCAGCAAGTGTGGAGAAATCCAAGTGGAGATATGTAGTGGGACAGATGAGATTGGAGCTGGGCATTATTGCATTCACTGGGAATCAGAGCATTAGGGCTAGGAAAGGAAGCCTTTAGAAATAATTTAGTCTTTCATACTCATCTTACAGAGAGAATCACTTGCAAGCACTCTTCTAGGTTCTGAGGATATAAACACAACTCCTACTTGAAATAAACTAACATCCCAATGGGGAAACAAGGACATAGGAATGCATATGCAAAATAAATATAGAGGGAATAAATTCAGGGTTGTTCAAAAACAAGGTAGTTTTTGAGGAAGATCGCTAAGAGTTGAGTGGATCAGGAATGGCCACTTGTGGAAGGTGGAGCTAGATCTTGAATGAAGAGAGATTAGATGAGAATGTGAGATCCTTGTATCCATGGAGTTCACTGATTTCATTAGGGTCTTTCTATCCCCAGCACCAACATAGTAGACACAATACATGCCTATTTAATTGGATCAAAGAAGACCTTGATTCCTATCCCAAGTGTCATTTACTGTCTGTGTGACTGACTTTGATCAAGTAATTCATTACACAAACCTCTCTGGGCCTCAGTTTCCCCATCTGTAAGATGAGCAGATTGGACTAAATGGTGTCTAAAGTCCCTTCCAGCTTTAAATCTATGGCTCTCTGAAGAAATATGGAACATCCTCCTACACCATAAATCAGTGGTCCAGTTACAATGTCATGGAATCAATGAATAATTTTTCAAATATTCTCACCTAGATTGAGTTTTATGGGTGTTATGAATATTAGCTCTATGTTAGAGATGGAAGCTTATCATCAGCATCCCAGCATCCCTTCTTCCAGATAAATGGGTTCACAAGAGCAGGGTCATGCTAGGCTTTTCCCTCTTTCTTGACTTCTAGATCCAAGAGTTGTCCACTCTGGTTGCTTATACCAGCGTGCCATTTCTTCACCAATTCCTTTCTCTCCTCTCACACAGCCACCACCCTCGTTGAAGTTCTCATCACCTCATGCCCGAGATAGCCTCCTCATGCATTTCTCTGACCCCAGTCTCTCCCCTCTCCAACGCATAATCCATGCAGCTGTCAAGCTGATATTCCTAAAGAGCAAGTCTAGCTACTTTACTCCCCTGATCTAGAAGATTCTGTGGCTCCCTACTGTCTCTGATAAAATGAAAATGTATGTCTTTGGTTGAAGCCTTTTTCCATTATTCCCCCTCATAGGCTTTGCAAGTACCTCTCAGGTCCCCTCCAGGTATTGCCTTCTTTCATTACGTGATGAGCTCCTTGAGGACAAGGACCACCTTATTTATGTTTGCATGCCCAGTGCTAAGCACCATGCCTGGCATTTGTTGAGCATTTAAATCACGGATGTGTCGTTTGTTCATTCCAGTTCAGCTGGCCCACTTACTGTTCTCTCTATGGGCCATTCCGTTCTCATCTACACAGCTCTGCACAGACTGGGCTGAAGCATCTGAAATGCCCATGTCAATGTCTGAAAGGCAATTGCTCTTCACCTTGGAATCCATGACCCTTTTCTGAACTCAGCTCAAATCCTACCTGCCCCCAATGCTTTTCCTCATCTCCTCAGTTATTAGTGCTTCCCTAAAACCCCAAATTATGTGGTACAGTGGAAAGAACATGGACTCCATAGTCAGTGATCTTGCTTAGAGTTTTACTTCTGTCACCTACTACCTGCACGACCTTGGACAGGTCATCATTCTTTGAACCTAACTCTTCATCTGCAAAGTGAAGGGATTGGCCGTTGTGTATTTACTTTTCTGTATACATCCCACTTTCCTCTTCTCTCCCCTCACTCTCTGAGAAAATGATTCGTTTTTGTATTTTCATCTCCAGGGTCTAGCATAGTCCCTGACACATAGTAGGGGCTTAATAAAAGCTTATTGAATTGAATCGACCTTTCATTTGGGTTAAGTAAGGAAGAATTTCAGCCTAGATTCACTAAATCATAGTAATGTTTACAAAGTGGCAGCTGACTTTTAGTTACTTGGGATTAGTTTATCCAGTCTGTGAGCTATTGTTTGCTTTCCTTATTATTCCTCCTGCTAGCGATGGCTATACTGTCCCATGGGCAATACAAATGGTTAATAAAGTGGCAGGTTGCCAGGACAAGCCCTCTGGGATATCTGCTAGGAGATGCAGTCTTGCTTGTTCAACAGACATCGCCATGTTGAAAATCGCCTGTCACTCACAGGTTAAAAAGGGTCAGTGTTCCCCCATGAGAGCTCCAAAGTAAATGCATTTGGGCTCATTTTATTTTAATATCTACAGTATAATTCTAAAATAAATCACTGACATTTCACCCATTGTGAGTATCTGGGCTTTAGGACAGTGGGTTCTATTGTTCCCCTTGTGTTGGGCTTGGCTGCTGGGGCTTTGTGCTAATGCATGTTTGCCTGTGTGTTAAGCTTGGCTCACGCAAATGCTTGGATTTGTATCAGTGAAACTGAAAAACCCTTGGAGGTCCAGGAAATTAGGGGGTGGGGACAAAGGGCAAATTCTGAATTTCCTGCAAAGCTCTCCTGGAAATCAACTTTAAAATCCCTTTGTACCTCCAGTGTCTAATTGAACTCCACGTACATAGTGAGCGTTTAATGTTTGTTAAATTAAAATGCAATCTTCAAATATCTGCAGTTGCATCTTTGTAGAGGGCATTATGATGTAAATTGATGTCCCATCGCATCCAGCATCTGTACCCACACCTATGATGATTTCTCTCTATGTTTATGGAGAACTCACACAGGGCAGGCGTCCACATGGTGGTCAGAAGAAGCGATACAGGGACGCTCTCAAGGTCTCTCTCAAGAACTTTGGAATTGGTCGTGTGACATGGGAGACACTGGCACAGGACTGCTCAGCATGGCGTGCCCACATCAGGGAAGGTGCTGTGCTCTGTGAGCAAAGCAGAATTGAGATAGCTCCAAGGGAATACAGGATGCACAAATTTGGAGAATCCACCCCCAAATGTTCACATGGACTATTTGTGCCTGTGGTAGAGTTTTCAAGCTCATACTGGTCTGATCAGTCACAATCAGACACATTGAAACTTGACTCTGGCATAGCAATGTCATTCTGGTTTTCTTAGAGAATAAAGGACAACAGTCAACCAACCAACCAAGCAACCTCAACCCATTTTCTAATGGGCAACACAGCATAGACAATAAAGGAAGAATATTTGGGAAGACCAGGGATCAAGTCCTGCCTCTGTCACCTTTTTGGCTCCATGATCCTGTGCAAGTCTGTCAACATTTCAATACCCCAAGCAAGGTGAAATGCAAGATGAGGTGCTCAGCGGCACTAGCGTATGGGGTTTCCACACTGGGAAGGGAGGTAATGGAAGAAGCTCTTATTAATTTATTATTACTATGTGTCAGGCACTTTGTAAGTGTTGGAAATTTTTGAAAAGTCCCTGCCCTCTTACAATCTAATGTAGGAGACAATATGCAAACAAACATGTATACCGGATGTGTGTGTGAGAGAGAGAGCCACATATATGATACATATGTAATATGTATACACGTGTGTATATATATATATACACTATGAGTATGTGTATGTATTTATGTATATATGTGACAAATTAGAGATGATCCCCCAAAGAAAGACACTTGCATTGAAGGGGACCAGCAAAGGCTTTTTAAAGAAGGTGGTACTTTGAGTGGGATTTGAAAGAAGCCGGGAAAGTCAAGAGGTAGCAATGAGGAGGGAAAAAGAGGGAGGGGGTTTGAATTCAGGCTCTGCTGCTTCCTACCTGGATAGCCTGGGACAAGTTATCTCTCTTCTCTTGGATTCACTTTCCTTATCTGTAAAATGAAGGTGGTGGATTAAATGGTCTTTGAGGCTCCTTCCATCTCTAAATCCTATGATTATAAATGCATATATAGGAGAGAGAGATAGAGATGGAGACAGAAATGAGAGACAGAGAGACAAGTAGGGAGATAGAGGGAGACAGAGAGATGGGGACAGAGGCAGGGAAATGGATATAGCAGTGAAAAAATAGACCATAAAGAGATTAGTTACTCAGTAAAGAGCCAGTGTGATTGCTGAAGTATTAAAATCCCTGTAGGAGATTTTGAGAGGAGCCTGCCCTGGATTAGAATTTGATATCAAATAACTGAACCAAAGTCGTACAATCTCTGTGCCATTTGTAGTTGAGTTAATAGCATATGTTCCTTGAGGATTACCGCCAATGATTAAGGAAATTAGGTTTTGTTTGAATTTAATTTAGTTATATAAAGCTGCTACTATAATTTACAGCTTTGATATTTAATATTTAATAACCCAGATCTTAGAAGAATGCTAGATAGAGCCATGTCATTATGCCTTGAAATATTATTCCCATAAGTCATCTATATTTGCTGGCTGATAAGGACGTTCATCAATGAGATGGACTCCCCATGAACTTACAAATGAAACCAAAGGAATTTCACTGTTCGCTGGGGCTCTTTTTTGTTTCTGCTGCATTTGCTAGATCTGGAGCTCCCCAAATCATAATTTATCTGCCTGAGCAATTGTCAGAATCAGGTCTTTGCCCCAGTTACAAGCTATGGGAATGATCCCCCATTGGCTTGTTTCTCTAAGATTTAAACTATGCAGGATTTTGATTATTTTCGAAAGCATAGGAATTTGTACTGAAATATCTTGTGCCTAGCCACTGTGCTTTTATTCTTCTCAATACTCTAGTATCTAGCATCTTTTTGTTTACTTTTCTTTGCCTTTAAAAAATCCTGCTTTCTTATTCACCTCTGTATTTATAGGGCTGGCTCCATCTTTTTTATTATGTCCCCTTTGTGGGCATATATTATTTTCATCCCTTGGCTCTTTTCTTCCATTTTGTCTTCAGATGTTGATGTCAGTCTCCCTCTAGTCTTATGTCCCTCTAGGACCAGAGCTCTTAATATGAGGTCAATGAAATTAATTTTTAAAAATTGATAACTATTTCAATATTATTACCTTTCTTAAATACATAGACCTATGTATTTTATTTTCTGTATTTAAAAGCATTGTTCTGAGAAGGGTTGCTAGGCTTCAGTAGACTGCCAAACACATGCAGAACACAAAAAAAGGAAGCAATTATCCTTCTAGGGTGACTCCTTTTGCACATTTTTAGGGAACTGTCTCACCCCCCCCCATATCCAAGCTGTTGCCAAGGCTTGTTGACTTGTTGACCTCCTTTATTCCATCTCTTGAATATTGCCCCTTCTCTCCTCTGACACTGCCCCCCTCTAGGGCAAGCCCTTATCACATCACCTCTGTTCTTTTGCAATAGCCACTAAAGTGATTTTCCAGAAGTTTAGGTTCAACCATGTCCCCTTCTATGCAACAAATTCCAATGGCTCCCTGTTATCTTCAGGCTCAAATATAAAATGCTGTGTTTGTCACTCAAAACCCTTCATAACCAGCCCCCTCCTACCTTTGCAATCTTCTAACATCTTCCTCTTTGACACATAAGCTTCAATCAACAACACTGCCCACCTGGCTGTTCCACAAATAAGACACTCCATTTCTTGACTCTGGGCGTTCTCTCTAGCTGGCCTGGAACCCTTTTCCTTCTCCCCCTCCTCTTCTTTTTCCTCCTCCTCTTCCTCTTCCTCTTCTCCACCTCTTCCTGCTCTGCTTTAACAACTGACCTCTCTAATTTTCTTTAAATCCTGTTCTAGTCTTCCCTCTGTTAATTATTTTCTGTTTATCCTGAATGTAGCTTGCTTTGTACATATTTGTATGTTTTATCTCCCAGTAGATTGTAAGTTCCTTCAGGGCAGGGACAATCATTGGTTCTTTTTTTTATCCCTAGTGCTTAGCCTGAGGGACAGCTAGGTGGAACAATGGATAGAGCACTGGGCCTAGAGTCAGGAAGACCTGACTCATACCTCAGACACTTACTAGCTGTGTGAGCCTGGGCAGGTCACTTAATTGTTTGCCTCAGTTTCCTCATCTGTAAAATGAACTGGAGAAGGAAATGGCAAACCCCTTCAATATCTGGCAAGAAAACCCCAAATGGGGTCACTAAGACTTGGAGAGACTGGGAAAAAATAATTGAACCATAATGGGAGTGTTTAGCCTAATGCCTGGCACATAGGAAGAACTTAATAAATGTTTATCAATTGCAGTCAAAGGAGTGTCTATTTACTAATCCACATCTGGAAATGGATGTGGTAGGGACAAGAGCTTTGTTGTCACTGAGCACACTCTCCATAGGACTGAGATATTGTAAGTACATGTATATGTATGTACATATATATACATGCCTGTCTGTGTATGTATATGTGTGTATGTATGCATGTGTGTATACACTTAATTTAACATGTGTCTCTAAATATCCCATATTTATACCAAATAATTTTCTATAAGCTGTAGGCATATATAATAATCAACTATTATGTTATTAGTTATCTAACAAATCTATAATAAAATATATAACTATTGTGATAGTAATGGCAATTAAAGATTCCCCTGTATTGGCTTGGTTTTCAAATTGATTGTGTTAAAACCCAGAGTTTGTTAATCCCACCTGTGGGATGGGCTTGTTGATGTGAAAAGAAAGTCCTGAACTGGGAGGAGCTGGTGATGTAGATTTGGAGAGACACAAGAGAGAGGCGGAAGATGTTTTTGGAAGCAGCACCTCGTGGAGAGAGACTAAGAGAATTGCTGGTGGCCGCTTTGAATTGCCCTGGACTTTTGAGACCTGCCCCCTGAGCTGCCAAGGACTGAGGAGACATGGCTGTTTTGCTGGTACTTTGTCTGTCTGTTTTGATGTTGTTTTGCCAGATTTGTGCACTGGTGAAAGACAGTCCTTTTGTTGAAGAAGTCCTGGAACCTGGCTGTTCGCTAAGAAGGCCTGAGACTGTCCTGCAGACAGAGAGTGAATACTGTCCACTGGTGAGGGACAGTGCTGTTGTTGCAGGGGTCTGGAGACTGTCCTGCAGACAGAATGAATACTGTCCACTGGTGAAGGACAGTGCTGTTGTTGCAGGGGTCTGGGAGCCTTTCTGTTGGTTCAGAAGCCCTGAAGAAGGATTTTCTTGTTGTATGTTTACAGAAATCCTGGGAGAGGGCTTTGCTAATGTGTTCAGGGGTTCTAGGACTGTTCTACAGACAGAGGATAAATTCATGAAGGGACTGGCAATGTATCTTATGGCCTTGCTAAGCCTTGTCTCCCCAGGAACTAAGATTGCTGAGAACTTGCCTCCTGTCAAGATGAAGAAAAGACCTCCATTTGGGTATTAAGTGCTGTGTTTAAACTTGATGTAACTCTGGGGTAGATTCAATTGTGATCCAGGGGTGGGGAACTTTTGACCTTATGTTTGGAAACTAATCTCCATTTGAGAAGAGGGGCTTTGCGGTGGACTGAATGAAGGTATAGCCTTGGGGTGGAGAAGTATTTAGAACAGAGACTTTGTAATTGATTGAATGATTGGAAGGTCCTGGGGTGGGGTAGTCCTTGGAGATTATTTAATCACACTTAGTAAATGCTGTATTTTGAATGATGTCATGTTTTGATCTTCTCTGTTCTTGGTTTGTCACTGAATAAAATGGAGAGCACCTATGCTGGTATTTTGAACCTAGGAAGTTGCCTTTGCTTGGCATTACATTACAACTATATATAACAAAGTATATGAAATACATTTTATATAGAAACTATATTAATGATGTAATATAATACGTGGTTATATTCTATATATAACTATATATAATTACTTTGTAAATATATAGGCAAATATATAATAAATACAAGGTAGTTTAGGCATAGAAGATATTAACAGCTGTGGAAATTAGGAAGAGTTTCCTATAACAACCTTGAGCTGAATCTTGAAGGAGGAGAGGGTTTTTATGAGGTAGAGATGAGGAGGGAGTGTGCTTCAGGCATGGGGCCTATCCATCTCAACTCAATGGCCCAGAGGCTGGAGACGGAGTGCCCTGTGTGGGGAACAGAGAGATGAGTGGATTGTAGAGTGTAGAAAAGAGAATAATGTATAATGGAGTTGGAAATATGGGTCAAATTGTGAAGAACTTTAGTAAGCCAGAGGAGGGACATCTTACCCCAGAGGCAGTAAGGAGCCCCTAGAGTTCACTGAGCAGTGGAATGACATAGTCTAACCACACTGCAGGAAAATCACAGGTGCCTCTGTGGAAAATGGATTGGAGAGTAGATAGACTAGATGTAGGAAGACCAATCAGAAGGTCATTGGAACAACCCCGGTGAGAGATGATGGTTAGAGGAATTCTGTTCAGATAAAGAACTTCCTGGGCTGGTGACGTGCCAAAATGGGGCACTGTAGACCAACAAACAGACCCTAGATGTGGAAGTGATCACCAAGAAAAATGGTCCTGGGAGATAGGATTGTGTGTTTGAAAGACTGATGAACTTGGAATTCAAAGCCCTAGGGTCAAGTTCTGGCTACGTTCACTTACTTCCTGTGTGATTTTGGGCAATTCATTTAACCTCTTCAGAGTCTCCGGTTCTTGGTCATGCCCTGACTTGGCTTTCTTGACCCCAGAAGGCAGAAATGGCAGCAAGATGGAAGCTACAGAGACACATTTAGACTTCTTAACAACCAGAACTATCCCAAAATGGGAAGCAGGTAATGAACTCCCACTCACCACAGGTTCTCAAGGAAGGATCCAATGCCCAGTGGTTAGATATGTGGTAGAGAAGTGGTGTTTGAGCTAGATGGTCACTGAGATTCCTTCCAGATCTGAAAGTCAGGGACAAATTTGTGTTCTCTCTACCCTCCTCCCTCCCTCTGTGCTCTTTGATTTCTCTCTTTGGCAGTGATTTGACTTTGCTTTTTTCTCTTCATCACCCACGTGCCTGCTCTATCCATATTGCACTTCCTTCCCTGTTGGTACCTCCCTTGGTTTCCTTCCTTTCTCCCTTCTTTGTTTTTTGCTTCTCATTTATTTCAAAGACACTCTTCTTTTCAAAGGTGTCAGCTCTCCAGAATAGATACAACTGCTGGTCCTGGAGACTTTACAAGCTAAAGCAGAAGTCTTGCTCTTTTGATGAAAGTTTTATCTCTTTTTCACCAACTCAGTCTTTTCTGTGTTTACATTATGCTTTATGTTTCTTTTTTAAATATAAGCACATTCAGCCTTTAAAATGCCTCACTTTTCTATAACACTTTGAGGAGCACAAAGTACTTTCCTCCAAGCCAAACAGAGATATAGGAAATAAGGATTCATTTCATCACTTTATTAGTAAAAAAAAAAATGAACAGATTTTTTTTCATGTTAGTCTAATTTAAAAAAAACCCTGTAATTGATGTTTTACATGCATTCATTTTACAGATAATGAAACTGAGTCTCAGAGAGGTTGGGCAGATTGCCCATGGTCATAAAGTTAGGAATTATCAGAGAAAGGTTTGAACAGAGGTCTTCCAAATGCCAGATAAGGCATTGTTGCCACTATAGAACACTATGGAACAAAACCACAGACTTGTAAACTAAAGGAACCCTAGCCATCATCCAGTCCTGTTATTTCTTACATAGTTGAGAAAAACTGAGGACCAGGGAAGTTGGCTTCCCCAAGCTCATACAGATAATAAATGTCAGGATTTGAACCTAGCTCCTTTGACTTAAGAGCAAGTTATGATGAAAGTTAACATTCTAGAATGAGTCAGCACATATAATAAATAAAAGGCCAAAGACTTTATTGGGATTTTTTGTAAATGACATGAAGAAATCACTTAGAGAGAGAAAGTCCCTCCATTACTTCCCTCTAATCCTCAGACCTATTAACCTGCAGAAAATCACAAGGGGTGTTTCAAATTTTTTTTTAAATTTTAAAATAAATTTAATTGATGCCTTTAAAAAATGGTGGTCATTTCACAAAAATATGCATCACTCCTACTCCCTGTCGCAGAAGGATTATTTCCCTTGTAATAAAGAAAAACAGGCAAGCAAATTACCAAGTATAGTGACCATATCTGGCAACTTATGAAGCATTATACATATAATTATTAATTTTATATATTATACATATAAATATTATACAGCCTATACTTCCCCAATTCTCAACTGCAAGGAGGAAGATTGTTTTTTCTTCCTGTCTTATGTATGTGCATGAGTGTTTGAACATGTATGCACACATATACATATGTATAGTGCACTTTACATGCATTGTACATGTGCATTTTATATACATGTGTATGTGTGCATTTATATGAATATGCATATATAGTACATAAATATGCATATATATTAATTATGTGTATATGCATATATACATATGTAATAGTAATGGAATTTAAAGATCCCCCTGTATTGGCTTGGTTTTCAGATTGATTGTGTTAAAACCCAGAGCTAGTGAATCCCACTTGTGGGATGAACTTATTGATATGATAAGAGAGGGCTGAACTGGGAGGAGCTGGTGATGTGAATTTAGAGAGGCACAAGCAGAAACAGAGGCAGAAGAATATTTTTTGGAAGCAGCATTGTGGAGGCAGGGAGATGGAGAGGATTGCTGAGGGCCAGTTCAAACTGCCCAGGACTTTTGAGAGCTGCCACCCAGAGCTGCCAAGGACTGAGGAGACATGGCTGTTATGCTGGTACTTTGTCTGTTTTGATGTTGTTTTGCCATATTTGTCCACTGGTGAAGTACAGTGCTGTTGTTGCAGAGGATCTGGAACTTTGCTGTTGGTTCAGAAGCCCTGAAGAAGGATTTTCTTGTTGTATGTTTACAGAAATCCTGGAAGAGGGTTTTGCTAATGTTTTCAGGGGTCCTAGGACTGTTCTGCAGACAGAGAATAAATTAATTAAGACACTGGCAATGTATGTTGCACACACCTTGCTAAGCTTTGTCTCTTCAGAAACAAAGATTGCTGAGAACTTGCCTCTTGGGTCAAGATGAAGAAAAGACCTCTCTTTGGGTATTAAATGCTGTGCTTAAGCTTATTATAACTCTGGGGTAGATTCAGTTGTGATCCAAGGGTGGGGAACTTTTGCCTTTTTTGTGCTCTGTGACTGACCAAATGAATGTACTTTGCTTATGATTGGAAACTAATCTCCATTTGAGAAGAAGGGCTTTGTGATTGACTAAATGAATGTAATGTCCAAGGGTGGAACTTGGTAATTATTGAATTATACTTGGTGAATGCTGAATTTTTTTTTTGAATTTTGCTATATTTTGATTTTCTCCATTATTAATTTGTCACTGAATAAAATGGAGAGCAGCTATGCTGGTATTTTGAACCTTGGGAAGTTGCCTTTGCTCGGCATTACAACATGTATAATGCTTTTTATCTTTATAATTTTTTTTATCATTCTGGGAGCAAATAATTATTGTTCAGTAGTCCAGTCATGATTGGATATGGGGTTTTCTTGGAAAGATCCTGGAGTGGTTTGCCATTTCCTTCCCCAGTGGATTAAAGCAAACAGAGGTTAAGTGACTTTCCCAGAGTCACACAACTAGTGAGTATCTGAGGCCAGATTTGAACTCAGGTCTTCTTGATTCCAGGCCCAGCACTGAGTCACTTAACTGCCTCCATATTGTTGTCTGGTCATTTTTCAGTTGTGCCCAAATCTTCATGACTCCATTTGGGGTTTTCTTGACAAAGATACTAGAGTGGTATAGCAGCAAGTACCCTAGCATACCCAGGGTGGCTACCAACACAGGTTCTTAGATCTGCTTTTTTAAAGGAAAGTAACTCGAAATGGGTTAACAATCTTATTTTAATCAATGAAACATCAGAGAATACAAACAGAAGTTATAAGCAGACAGAGAGACAGATCAGCAAACAGGCTTCCAACTGTCTGACCATTGCATCCATATGTAGTTAGTTACCAGAGAGGGAAGCATCAACATCTGGATTTTCAAAGCTGGGGGGCTCAATGGCTGGCCACATCACACAACTCTTCCCAAAGTGAGCTCCACAGCAAAACCTCACATCAGGGTATATATAGCCTTCTTCTGGCTCAGAGAATGTCACAGCCCTCTTGACCCACTGCCCAATCACAAAGTAACAAGGTGTGGGTGTTCCTGAAGAACAAGCCTCCCACCACTGGCTCCAGGTGGCCCCATTTAGCCCATTAGGAGGCAGAGCATATTCTCAAATCAGGGAAGGTTCTCGGAGTCACCTAAGCCTATCAAAGGGCCTAGGGGCAGGGAAGATCTTCAGATTCCCATTACCATAACAAGTGGCTTGCCATTTCCTTTTCTCATTTTACAAATGAAGAACTAAGGCAAACAGGGTTAAGTGATTTGCCCGGGGTCTCACAGCTAGTAAGTATCTCAGACTAGATTTGAACTCAGGAAGATGAATCTTCCTGAATCCAGGCCTGGCACTCTAACCACTGTTTCATCTAGCTGCCTCTATAGCCAGCTTTTAATAGCTGGCATTTATATAGCTTTTTAAGTTTTGCAAAATGCTTTACAGGTATTACCTCATTTGATCCTCACAATAATCCTGGGATTGCTCTTACTGTCTCCATTTTACAGAAGAGGAAACTGAGGTAGACTGAGGTTAAGTGATTTGCCCAGGATCACACAGCTATAATGTTTATGAGGCTGTATTTGGGCTCAGGTTTTCTTGACTCTTGGTCCAGTAGTTTTTCTGCTGAGCAACCTAGCTGTCCCCATTCCAGTTGAACCTTCCAATGTACAAAAAAGAATGATAAATTTAAAATATTCAATATAATGAACAAATATGACAATATATGCCATGAGAAGAAAGGGAGGTTATGCTATGTGTTATCTGGGAACATTTTTTTTTTAATTACTCAGAGGTTAGTTTCATTTCAGTGATTTTTTTTTTTCATTTGCAATGCTGCAGTCACCATTTACGTTGTGCTCTCAGTTTGGTTCATGTTACACTGCCTTGGTTTGTACAACTTTCCCATATTTTTCTGAATTCCTTACATGTATAATTTATGTCTACACAATTTTTTCAACCATTCCTCAAAATATGTTGTCATAAACAATTGTTATCAAGAACTCCTGATGTATGAAATCACAGATTCATTTGAGTGTTATGTATTTGAAAGAAGAGGCTCTTGAGTATTGCCAGAACTCAAACCATTTGCTACAACAGTGATCATAATTCAACAAAAATAAAAATGATTTGGTACTTGTTAAAAAGAAAAAGAAAAGAAAAGAAATCAGAGCAACTGACGAGAAAACCAAGAAACAAAAGCAATGCCAAACTACAAGCACATATTTGTAAATTTCATTTTGTTCATTTCTGCTATTGCCACACTTAATATTTCTATAAATATGCCAAATAACTGCAGAAATAGTGAGTATCTTTGTTTTTACCTCTGTTTTTCCTGTCGAGGATTCAAGAATTTCTCCATTGTAAATAATGCTAGCTCTTGGACTTAGATAGATGTTGTAAATTATGCTAAAAAAAAAAGAGATCTTTCATGTCTATGTTTTTTATTGTGTTTTTTTAATGCAAATGAGTACAATATTTTCCCCAGAGAATCAAGGTAAAAAAAAAAAAGCAAAACATTTATTAAGTCCCAGGTACTGTGCCTTTAAGCCCTGAAGATACAAAATAAGGCATGACAATCCCTGCCCCAAAGGAGGTTACAATATGATGGGCTGAGGAAACAATGCATAAGAAGAAAGTGAACAGCAGGGAGAGGGGTACCTAGATCAGGGGCATGGTAAAGTCATGCAATCAGGGTAGGAAAAGATATGAGGAGGTAGGAGTTTCTGAGTTGATTTCATCTTAAGGAAAGTCCAGGAAAGTATTTTGGCAATTTTTTTTTCTTTATCTTGACATAAGTGTGTGGGATTTCTTTTGTTTGTCCTTAAGATCATATTGTTTTCCTAATGTTGAAACTTTTACCACCCTTGGAATGATCTAACTGCTCCACAGTGAATTATTGTCTAAATATTTTGCTCTCCGCTCCTCTGAAGGATTTTAATTTAAAATGTGTGTTTCAACATTCATCAGGGAAACTAGTTGATGCTTCTTTTTCTCTGCTTTGTCTCTTCCTGGTTTAGGTATTGGAGTATATAAGGTATTTAGAGAGGACTAGCACCTCTGGTGTGAAGGCGTGCTGAGCCCTTTTCACTGGTGCTCATCCACCTTTGGCATTTACTTTTCAACCAACTCTCACTTGTTGAAGTTGAAGAAGTTGTAGCATGCATAACATGCTATACCCCAATAAAATCATCTCAGAAGATGGGCTAAATCAGGTTGAGGATAGCTGATGGACTATAAACCCATTGGTAAATTGGGGGAAATGTCTACCCTAAGCATGTGAAGACTTCCTCTGGTAGAGGAGAACAACGTGATCCAACAGCCATGAAGATAGCTGAAGCAGGTCCTATGGAGTGCTTAGAGCTTGGTCAGACATGGAAGAAACCAAGGTCATCCACTGAATCCTGGGCCATCACCAGTCACCTTTATTTTTGTCTTTCTTTCTACTGGGTGTCAATGAGTCTGGAACAGAGAGTAAGATTAATGACTGTAAGACTCTGTTTCACTTAAATCCAACCCAATCGTGCATAAGTCAAGACATCACCCATGATGTCATTGGTGTTCTTTGAAAATGAAGCAACTGAAAAGAA
The DNA here is from genome assembly GCF_028583685.1 of Petaurus breviceps papuanus. Taxonomy (NCBI): domain Eukaryota; kingdom Metazoa; phylum Chordata; class Mammalia; order Diprotodontia; family Petauridae; genus Petaurus; species Petaurus breviceps. The sequence continues at coordinate 24,166,303 of NW_027186352.1, forward strand.
CTAGACTATTTTAATTTCAGTCAGTCAGCCAATAAGCATTAATTAAGTACTTACTCTATGCCAAGGACTCCGGTAAGAATATGAATACTAGTAGAAAGTTAGTTCTTCCCCTAGGGAAATTTACATTCTAATGGGGGAAGGCTACACATAAAAGGACTCTAGCCTGGGAGCCAGGAAAAGGAAGTCCTGAGTACCTTCTGGATGGGAATGACTTGTGGGTGGCCTAGGAATTCTCCTTAAATGGAGGTTGTGGGAGGAGCCATCCAATCAGAGGGAGGGCCTGAAGGGAAGAGAATACTTCCAATCCATGAATTTCAGAGATGTAATGAGGCTTCAGGATGAAGAGTTGGGGCTTGGTAGAGAAAATTCAGAATGCTGGCTAGAGATGAATGATGGATTGTGTAAATTTCTTTCTCTCTCTATTCTTGAGAATAATCTTTTGTACCATAGGTATTTTTTCTTCTTTTTAAAATTTATTTTTAATTTCCAACATTCATTTCCACAAGATTTTGAGTTACAAATTTTCTCCTCATCTTTCCCCTACTACCCACCTCAAGATAGAAAGCATACTGAATACCCGTTCCCCCAATCTGCTCTCCCTTATATCCTCCCCCATCTCTCCTCTAACTTTCTAGTAGGGCAAGATGAATTTCAATACCACAGTGACTGTATATCTTATTTCCCAGTAGCCTGTAAAAAACAATTTTTTTTCACATTTATTTTTAAAACTTTGATTTCCAGATTCTTTCCCTTCTTCCTTCCTCACCTACCCCAAGTGGGAAGATAAGCAATTCAGTAGAGGTTGTATATATAAAATGTATTTATGCAAAATGTTTTCATAGTAGTTATGTTGTGAAAGACTAACTATATTTCCCTCCATCCTATCCCACCCCCCACTTATTCTATTTTCTACTTTGACCCTATCCCTTTTCAAAAGCGTGTGCTTGTAACTACCCTCTCCCTCAATCTCCACCCCCCCCCTTCTATTATACCCTCTCTTATCCCCTTCCCCCTACTTTCCTTTAGGGGAAGATACCCAAATGAGTGTGTATGTTATTCTCTCCTTAAGCCAAATTCAATAAAAGTAAGGTTGACTCATTCCCTTTCACCTTCCTGCTCTTCCCCTCCATTGTAACAGTTTTCTCTTGTCTCTTTTATATGAGATAATTTACCCTATTCTATCTCTCCCTTTCTCCTTCTCTCATTATATTCCTCTCTCACCTCTTAATTTTATTTTTTAGACATCATCCCTTCCTATTCAACTGATCCTGTGCCTTCTGTCTGTGTATACATGTACACACATATACACACCCTCACATATGTATTTATACACACATACACCCTCCTATACATAAATGTGTACATTATATATTTATATATATATATATGTGTGTGCATATATATTCCCTTCAACTATCCTCATAATGAGAAAAGTTTCATGGGTTACAATTATTGTTTTTCCATGTAGGAATATAAATAGCTCAACTTTAATAAGTTCCTTATGATTTCTTTTTCCTATTTACTTTCTCTTGCTTCTTGTATTTGAAAGTCAAATTGTCTGTTCAGCTCTGTTTTTTTCATCAAGAATACTTGAAAGTCCTCTATTTCATTGAATGATCATATTTTCCCTGTAGCATTATACTCAGTTTTGCTGGGTAGGTTAGTCTTGCTTTTAGTCCTAGCTCCTTTGACTTCCAGAATATCATATTCCAAGCCCTTCCATCCCTTAGTGTAGAAGCTGCTAGATCTTGTGATTTCTGATTGTGTTTTCACAATACTTAAATTGTTTCTTCCTGACAGCTTGTAATATTTTCTCCTTGATCCAGGAACTCTGGAACCTGGCTATAACATTCTTAGGACTTTTCTTTTTGGGATCTTTTTCCAGAGGTGATTGGTAAATTCTTTCAATTTCTATTTTGCCTTCTGGTTCTAGAATATCAGGGCAATTTTCCTTGAGAATTTCTTGAAGGATGATTTCTAATCTCTTTTTTTGAACATGGCTTTCAGGTAGTCCAATAATTTTTAAAATTATCACTCCTGGATCTATTTTCCAGGTCAGTGTTTTTTCCAATGAGATATTTCACATTGCCTTCTATTTTTTTCATTTGTTTGGATCTGTTTTGTAGTATCTTGATTTCTCATAAAGTCATTAGCTTCCAATTGCTCCAGTCTAATTTTGAAGGAATTATTCTCTTCAGTGAGTTTTTGAAATTCCTTTTCCATCTGGGTAATTTGTCTTTTTAAGGCATTCTTCTTCTCATTAGCTTTTTGGGCCTTTTTTGCCATTTGAGGTAGTCTACTTTTTAAGGTGTTATTTCTTCAGTATTTTTGGGGTCTCCTTTAGCCGTCTGTTTCCTCACTTTTCATGATTTTCTTGCTTCATTCTCATTTCTCTTCTCAATTTTTCCTCCACTTCTCTTACTTTATTTTCAAAATCTTTCTTGAGCTCCTGCATGACCTGTAACCAGTTTATATTTTTCTTGGAAGCTTTTGATGCAGGAGTTTTGACTTTGTTGACTTCTTCTGGTTCCATGTTTTGATCCTCTTTGTGCCCCCAAAAAGATTCTATGGTCTGATTGTACTTCCTCTGCTTGCTCATCTTGCCAGCCAATTACTTGACTTTTGAGCTCTTTGCCACAGTAGACCTCTGTTTCCAGAGTAGAGAGAGCTGTGTCCCAAATTTCTGGGGTTTTCACAAATGTTGTCAGAGTTATGAGGAGTGTGCCCTCTCTACTGACACTCTAAGCTCTGGCACAGTGGCCATACACCCTAGGACTACTACCCAAGACTGCAATCTAGATCCATGCAGGTCAAAGCAAGAGCGATTACCCTCTGAATATGCACTTGGTCCCCTTATGATCTGCAGGCCAGGAGCTCCTGAGGTAGCCACATGCTGCAGCCACTGCACCTCCACCACCTCTTGCCCTGGGGGCAGGGGCCAAACTGCACTCTTCCATCACCTGGTTCCAACAAAGTTCCCCACTGACCTTTTACTTTCTCTTTAGTGTTTATGGGTTGAGAAGTCTGGATACTGCCATAACTGCTGGTGATAGACTCTCCTGAAGTCTCTTCTGGGTGGTTTGTGCCACTGGTTGGGGCTGCCTTGGGCCTGGGACCACACAGCTCATACAGGACTGTGCTTGGCTCCCAGCTCAATGAGACAGACCTTTCCTGTCAGCCTGGCAGGCTGCCTTCAGCAGGAGATATGTTTCTCTCTGTCACTTTGTGGGTTCTATAGCTCTAAAATTTGTTTAGAGTTGTATTTTACAGGTATTAGAGGTGGTTGGAGCAGGAGCTCAGGCAATTTCCTGCTTTTACTCTGCCATCTTGGCTCCTCTGTGTGTACCATATATATTAATTGCTCTTCAAATATCTGATGGAATTGACTTGTGTATTATCTAGATGAGGGGTCTTTTCTTTTGGCAGTTTGATGCTTGGTTTCTTTGTTTCTTCTCAAGAGATTGTGCAATTTAGGTTCTCTTGTTTTGTTAGTGTAGACACAGCTAGGTTCCAATTAATGTAAACAATGGCTCTGAAGTGGTTCTCTTATTCAATTTCACAGTTCACATTGCCAGAATCTGAACACATGGGATCACTTCAGGTGATTATTTACACTAATAAAGACTTAACTGTGATGTTACTTGTTTATTTGGGCAGCTATGTGATTCAGTAAATGGGGAGTCTGGTCTATAGTCAGGAAAACTTATATTCCTGAATTCAAATCTGGCCTCATACTCTAACTAGCAGTGTGACCCTGGGCAAGTCACTTAACCTTGTTTGCCTCGGTTTCCTCATCTGGAAAGTGAGCTAGAGAAGGAAATAGAAAACCATTCTAGTATCTTTGCAACACACACACACACACACAACTTAAATGGGGTCACAAAGAGACAGACATGACTGGAAAATGACTGAACAATATTTGTTCATTTTTAATATATTTATTAATGCTTACTTATTGGTCTTCTTTTTCCATGCCCTCCAATTTGTTAATATAAATTTTCAGAGCTGCATACTTTTATCAAAAATTACGTGAGTTAGATTTCATGGACTTTGGTGAGTTGTTTCTTTTATCTTTATCATAATTATTTATTCTTTTTGTGATTTGTTCACTTACTCATTCCTTATTCAGATTATTGTTACTGAGTCTACATTTATGGCTATATTTTGTATTTGCATTTCCTTTATTAATTATTATTTTATTGCATCATAATCTATAAGGATGTATATAGCATTCTTTTTTTTGCATTTGCTTTTTATTCCTAAATTAACTAGAATCTGATCAACTTTTCTAAAGTTTTTCTATTGAATGTTGAATAATAAGTATATGTAATGGTAATGTAATTTTGAACTTGAACATACCTTTTCTGTTGGAAAAAGTAGCGGGTACATAACATTTAGTAACTTATCAAGCCTCTGATTGGGGGAACAGAAGGTATGAACTCCTGCCCCTTGTTGCTGACGTAACAGGAAGTTGGCTGAAGGAAGTGAAGTAGCTAATACTGTGTATATAAGAAAAGCCCCAGAGAGGCACAGTCAGAATTTCCTTGAGACCCAGATCTGGTGGCAGAACAGCTACAGAAGAATGGAGAACTGAGTCCTGAAAACTTGTCTTGGTGGAGCTTCTTCTGAACAGGATCCCAGGAGCCCAGAGCCCAGGAGCCTGGAGCCAAGGAGCCAGGAGCCAGGAGTCCAGGTGACTGAAGCATGACTGAGATGCTGAGACTTTGTTTGTTTGTGACTTGGTTGAGCCTGGAATTCCTTGGAGTAGAAATGGTGAAGGATATGACATGGACCAGACCTTGTGAAGTCCAGTGCGGAGCAGGACTTCCCCAGAGAGCTGGTCAAGGAACTGGGAGCTGTCTGCCATTGAACCCAGGTGACAGTCTGGTGAATCCAGGTAGAATATGGGACCATGGAAGGGGATCCAGGGAATCTGAGAACAGGCACCAAGTCAAGATGAAAAGACCTCTCCTTGGGTACTAAGTAATTATGGAATTATAGTTTAGTAGTGACCTAGGGGATGGAATGTTTTGTGTATGATCCTTAGTAAGACTTTACTGAATAAGTGACTGATTGTACTTTGTGTACTTTGACTATTATTACTGGTTAGTGACTGAGTTAATCAAGACTTTGCCCCAAGAGTGGAAGACTTTGATGTGTACTTTGATACTACTGATAAGTGACTGATTGAAGTAACTTAAAAGTGACTATTCTGTGACTGATTGAATTAACTTAAGATTGACTATTTTACTTTGAGACTATGTTGTGAATATTATATTGTGATTTTCTGTGATACGTTGAAATATGGTGAATGCTGAATTTTGAATTATGCTGTATCTTGATTTTCCATGGATGTTTTGCTTTTGTTATGGAATAGAGTGATCAGTATACTGAGTAATCAGAACCTTTAAAAAGCTGTTCACAGTAGCAGTTCTTCTGGAAAGCTTGACAGTATATTTTTTAATATCCCCATTCAGAAATCTTCCTGGGTTAATAAAAATAGATTTTCATAGAACCTATTAACTCTATGCTTTCATTTCCATTTAGATTTTTGTTGGTTTTATTCTGCTCGCATTGAAAAATAATAAAATTTCCTTCTATTATTGTGTCACTATCGGTGGCGTTCCCCAATTTAAAAAGCTTTCCTTCTAAGAACATTGATGCCATTTGTGCTATCCAATGATACCTCTAAGAATGCATATATATTCAATAATATTTTTCCAGCTTATTATATGTTACCATCACACTCTAACCCCTTATATGATCTACGTACTACCCAAACTAATTTTCTTGTTCTTTCTCATGCACAACATTCTATTTTTAGTCTCTGTCATTGCATAGAGTGTTTGAATACCTGAAATATACTCTTTCTTTGCCTTGGCCATTTTGAATCCTTACCTTTCTTCCAAGCTCAGCTCCATTGACACCTTTCCACATTCTCTTCTCCCCTTGGCTGCTAATTAACTCCCCTACAAAATTACCTTATGTTTACTTTGTATGCAGTTTTATTTACTTTTTTAGATACATTTTCCCCTTCAAAGAATATAATCCCTTTGAGGGTAGGGACATTTTAATCTTTTTATCCCATCAAAATGTATGTCTGGCACATAGTGGGAAATTAAGAAATGCTTCTTGATAGATTGGTATATTAACAGAAATAATTAAGTTTAAATCCTTCTACTAACATTTATTAACTGTTTGATCATAGATAAGCCTTCCTGTGACTCAGTTTCCCCTTCCATAAAATGAGGATAATAAAACATGGAGTACAGTGTTAGTGCCATGCTCAAAATGATATAATGCATTCAAGAAACTTTGAAAGCTTAAAATCACAAGGTAAATGCTAACAATTCATATTTATTTTTTAGTTATGTTTCAGAGCATTAGTGAACCTCATTACTTCATTATGCTCAATACAATATCTCTGCCATTCTTTTTTATACTGTCCCCATCCTGGGATGTTATATTACCAACCAGCCTGAGTTCATAAAAGTGTTTGATCATGCAGGAGTAGTGGATTGTGGTCTGAGAGCCAGGTGGGTCAAGGGAGCAGACTGGTGTTCACCAGAGAGATGAGCCAGGAGGACTGATACATGTGTCATATAAAGGAAAGCAGTCCACTCCAGATATGATTCCAGAAACCCCTTTCCAAATCTATAGGAAGCCTGGGTAGCTTTCTGAAGCTCTTGGAGGCCCTCAAAAACCAATGGCCCATAATGTATCATGGACTGATCAATGGACCAGGATCTTAAGCCCATTAGACCTTTTAGCCTGGAAGCACCTAGGGTATTGCCTTGGTATTGCTATGAGAGACTTTGCAGTTTACACTAGCCATCTGCAGCATCAAACAGGCTAACCTAGTTCATCATCATCTTCATCATGTAGAAACTCCGGCTTCTTTCAAATCTCAGCTGGTACTTCCTGCAGGAAGTTTCACATGATCTCCTCAGGTTCTAGTACTCATTCTATGCTATTCCCCTTTCATCTACTTTGTGTGTATTTTGTCCTTAGTTTTGTGTACAGATTGATGAATGTTAACCCCTTGAAGGCAGGGATGATTTCATTTTGTATCTAAGCACATAGCACAGTATCTGACACATAGTAGATTTTAATATATCCTCATTGGATAGTGGCAAAGAAGTGGGTACAAAGGAGATGCCCATGGGTCAGAGAATGGCTAAACCAATTATGGCCTATGGATGCCACAGTATGCTACTTTCTCTAAGTAGTACTGATTGTAATGAAAATAGAGAAAGGTGGAAAGACTTACAGGAACTGATTCTGAGGAAATAAATGGAACTAGGAGAACAATACATGTAATACAACAATATTTGAAATGGAAAGAACAAAAACCATTGGAACTAAATGCTGTGGAATTTGAATGACCAAATTCACATCTAATATGAATATATAACATCAGACTTTTTCGGTATGCTGATGATTTTGCTTCCCCCTTTTATGCTTTATTATAAGGGATTGCTCTCAGGGTATGTGGGGAGGGGGAAGGTCAAGAAAGATATTATGAGAAATGTAGCTGATGGAAAAGAAAAGATATCACTAAAATTTCATTTTAAAAATTCATATAGAATGAATGAATGTTTCTGGTTAGTGTAATATTTTAGCACAGTGATCCTTGGTAAGTTGCTTAGAGCCCAAGATGTCTTTTCTTTACAATGGGAATAATACTTTCACTGCCTACCTCACCAGGTTGCCATGAGGAAAATGCTTGGCAAACCTTACATTGTTATAAAAATGTGAGTCATTGCTGGTATTATCATTGTTTCCACTGAACTAGGCTGCCTTTCTAGGTTGATGTTTACTGGTTTGGCAATAAACAAAAACTTGACACTTCCACAATATTGGGCTTTGAAAACACATCCTATTTTCCAGAATTCTGGTCTTTTGAGCATAGAGGTGGGGGTTAAAAAGAGAAAGAAAAGGGGAAGGAAGGGGAGAGAAAGAGATATAGAGGTAGAGAGACAGAGAAACACAAAAGAGGGACACAGAGAGAAAGGGAGACAATCAGACAGAGGCAAATGAAGGGAGAAAAGAAGGGAGAGAGGAAGTGGAAAATTTGGAGGGAGAAGAAGAGAGAGGGGGAGAGAGGGAGGAAGAGGAGAGAGAAAATCAACTTTAGAGTATAAAAAGCAACCTCCCAAAGAGAGTGCTGACTTTAGGATCTTCTGATTTGTCTTATTTGTCTCATTGTCGATGACCTTTTCCCAAGAAGATGAAATGAAAATGTATAAAAATCAAATGCTGCTTGTCCTTGGGCTGTGTTGCAACTTCCAGAGTAGCTTAGAGTGGGAGATGATGCATTACAATGGTGGAGAACGAGGACTGTCTGGCAAGGTCAGCTGAATTTCGCAAATTATTCTAATGAATCCTAAGCTTAATATAAACTTAATGTGAATTATTGCTGTGCAGTACCATCGGCTCACAGATGCCATCGCCAGCTCCCTTTATTTGATGACCATTAATAAGCCTTGGAAAACTTCTTTCCCCTGACCACTTCACCTCACACTAAAGGAGCTGTAGATCTTTGCTTTTAACTCTGCTTTTTGCTGAGGTGGGCACTCTGGGAGCTAAATTGGTGGCAGTTGTAGAATTGTGACTGTTTCCATGCACGGACCATGCTCACGTTATGCTCATTTTGCTGTGAATCTGGGCTCAGCTGTCATTTCTTCCTATTTTTCTGGCATCCTCTCTGCTCTGCACAAGTCAGCCCAGTCCTTGTGATTCTCTGGCCATTCTGGCTGAGTTTTATGTGCTCACAGAATGAGAAAGGTCCTCAGGGCTGGCTATTTCAAACCTCTCTTTACAGATGCAGACATTAAAGCCTAGGAACATTAAGTAATTTGTCCAAGCTCAGACAGAGAGTGAGCATATGAAGTTGGATTTGAATCCATGGCCTCTGTCTGCAGAGCCAGTCTTCTTTCCATTGCACCACCCTGCTTCCCTTCTGTTCTAACCATAGAATCCTCCTGCCATTTTCTCTCCCTTCTTCCCTCTCTCCCTTCTTTCTCTCACTGTCTCTCTCCCTCTCCCTCCCTCCTTCCTTCCTTCCCTCCTTCTCCCTTCTTTTTCTCTTTTTGGTTTTGCTTTTTGGAGGACAATTGGAGTTAAGTGACTTGCCCAAGGTCACACAGCTAGTTTTTGAGTTAAGTGTCTGAGGGCGAATTTGAACACAAGTCCTCCTGACTCCACAGCTGGTGCTCTATTCACTGCGCCACCTAGCCACCCCCCTCCCTTCTTTCTCACAATTTCCATAACCTTTATTATTATCACCAACAGGGAAAAGAACAAGGAACTTTTACCTAGAGTATATGGAAGCAAATCCCCACTGGTGGCATGACGTTCAGCGAGTCATTTCCCTCTGTACTCCTCAGTTTCTGGGTTACCAATGAGATTCTTTGCAGCTCTAAATCATCCAGCTGATGTGGCATAGTGGCATTGTGAATAAAGACCACTAAGTTGTTATCTCCAAATGTATCGTTTGTGTGACCATTGGCAAGACACTTAAACTTTGGGAGCTCAATTTCTCCTCAATTTCCTAAAATTGGATTATAATATTTGAGTTGGAAGTTGATTTAAAAATTCTTTAATCAATTCGAATAGCATCTCCATAATATGCATTTGTCTAAGACTTTGAGTGTATCTTTTATGGAAGGCAAAGGGCATATTCCATAACAGTTTCTTTGAGAAGACAAGGTCATCTACTCAGGACATTCAAAGTAATTCTTCAATGAGAGGGAGAACGGCACCTCCCCAATCCTTAATAATTGGGAATGATTTGTTTGATTTGAGCCACTGTTGGCTTGACCCACTACTGTGTGTTGTATCTCTAAAAAGAAATCTTCATTTCCTCTCATTTTGCCCCCTTTTTACCATCTGCTCTTTTCTTCAGAGATCTGAGGAGAGAGTCAACTTCAGTACCTGTAGGGGTGACAGGTATTATGTTGGCCCAGTCTACTTCAGGGACCATAACACCCATCTCCTCTCAGGCCCAGACATAGGAGGAGCTGTGGCCAATGCTGAATAGCAAGAGATTCCGAACTCCAGCCCTCTGAATAGAGGAAAGGAAAGTTTCTGGAAAATATTGGGTTCCTGGATACTTCAGGGAGCTTTCTTCTAACAAAATAAAGTGAAGTTCCTAGGCAATACTCACCTATTAGAAAGTAGGGAATTCACACATGGGTGGAAAAATAGCAAACAATTAATTTATGATGTGAGAGAACAAAAGACTTGACTTTTGCCTTTAGTATTATCTGGAAGTAATCAGACAGTGAAGGTCTCATGGGAAGGGGGTTGCCTCTCTAGCAACTCCAAGGTTTTGGGTTTTTTTTCTTTTTAAAGGGGATTCCATACCACAGGGTGGCATTATGAATTAGGGAACTACATAGTAGGGCATTGAGATGGATATGAAGTCCACCATAAAGGGAGGAGAATTGCATAGAGTTTTAAAATGAGCTACTATAAGTCCTTTACACATTTTCTGTGGCATGAAATAAAAACTGCAAAGTAGCTAGCCAATGAATTGTTACCCTGAATGCTTGCATGGGAATTGTGGATCTTTTTGGCCCTATCTGTGGAACCCTAGAAATTAACTTTATCTGAGCTGAAATTTCCCATAGTGCATTTTGAACAAGTGAAAGAACTATGATATGTGAACCCTGATTGGTTAAACCCCAGAGCAGTGTTATGGTTGATTCTTGCACTATCTTCCTCAGAGGATTGTTGAAAGGAAAGCCCTTTGCAGACCTGACAATGAGAAAGATATCAGGCAAAAGCTCAATGTTCCTTGTCTTGGAGGAAGTGAGAAACAATAAACAGGATGATGTTTAATAGGGACAAATTATGAGCTGCAAAGTTGACAAACAGAAACTAAAAAATGATTCCCCATAATGTGCAAATGTGGCAGAAAAATACTTGAGAGCATATTAAGATTGCACAATCAGTATAAATTAGAAATTCAATGCTCTTCTAAAAGCTGATACAAAAACAAATCGAGCACAGAGTAGCCACGAATGAACCTGCTAGTACTTCCTACTTTCATCAAGGAAGTTGGAAAGCAAAGGGCCTTTTGTTGCTGTCCAGTCACGTCCGACTCTGTGACTCAATTGGGGGTTTTCTTGGCAAAGATATTGGAGTGGTTTTCTATTTCGTTATCTAGCTCATTTTCTAGATGAAGAAACTGAGGCAAACAGGTTCAGTGACTTACTTAGGGTCACACAGCTAGGAAGCTTCTGAGGGCAGATTTGATGAGCCTTCCTAACTCCAGGCCTGGCACTCTACCCGCTGCACCCCCTAGCTGCCCTTTGTTTGTTCTGAAAATATTTATATATGCACATGTTGTCTCCCTCAATAGAATGCAATCTCCTCGGGAAGGAGAGACTGTGGCACGTTTGTTTTTGTATCCCCAGTATACAGTGCCTGGCACGTAATATAGGAGTTTCATAAATGCTTGCTAATTCCTTGATGGTAGGGCTTGCTTTCAGCAAGGATGAAGAACAAAAGGAAATTCTAAGGGAGCTGTAGTAAGTGTTACATTTTTCTTTCTGACACAGTCAAGAGAGTTAAGCTAGTGTCCCTCCTACAAGAGAAAGTACAGAAATTTGAACAATACCTCTCCTCTCCCCAATATTTCAGAGCCAATGAAGTGTTCCTTTTAAAAATAGCAGGGTATAAAGAGAAAAACAAAGATGAAAGAAAAATCTGCCAGGACAGAGAGTGATAGTGACCTGTGCGAAGATGTTGGAGAGAGGTAAAAGGAAGAAGGACCATTAACAAGAGTCAGACAGAGAGACAGAGAGAGAGAGAGACAGACAGACAGACAGAGACAGAGTCAGGGAGAGAGAGACAGAGATAGAGAGAGAGACAGATATAGATAGGGAGAGAGACAGAGAGTGAGGGAGAGAGAGACAGAGAAAGAGAGACAGAGACAGAGAGAGAGAGAGAGACAGAGAACAGAGGAGACAGAGACAGAGAGAGACAGAGACAGAGAGAGAGAGACAAGAGAGAAAGAGAGACAGAGAGACCGAGAGAGAGAGAGAGACAGAGAGAGAGAGGATAAGGGGAGAGAGAGAGAAAGGGGAGCAAGTGACATGTTTTTTGAGGTGGAAAAGGTAGCTGTAGCTTCTGGGAAAGATGCCACTGCTTGCACTCTGAGGACTGAGGTTTTGGATCCCCTCTTGACATCTGAAGAAGCATCATCTGGTCCATATTACAGGAAGAAGCATTGAGCTACAATAGTTGGGGACACTGCAGAGTGTTCCTAAGCGTTCTCTGCTGCACAATCTTAAGAGCACAGAAAGCTGCCCTCTTCCTAGGACATATATAAATACGTATTTTGAGGCTGATGGACATTGTTTATTGAAAAGTGATCTTGGCATTTACACTTTCATGTACACAGAGGGAGTTGCAGTGAAAATGTATCTTCCTGGTGATAAATAGCAGAGACTAAACTGTGGTCCAATAGAAAACTGAGCTGCACACACATCTCCTGGCATTGTAAACAGGTGTTCATAGACTCAAAAGAATCAAAACCCACAAAAATGCAATTTTCTCATTATTGTCATCACAGCATTATGCATTTGATTTACTTGTCTCCTCTTTAAAAAATTTAAAATGGGATTTTTCAAGAGCTATAGAAAATATTAGTGAGAAATTTCTTTGGGTTGGTCATTAAAGAGATAAGTGGGGAAAGTATATATGCATTCACATGTATACACACATGCACATACACACACAATTGGATATACATGCATGTACATATACATGTGTGTGCATGCACACACATATGTTTGTGTATAAAACTTGGCCACTGCAACTACTTTCCCAGGTCACCTTGCCCCTTATTAGATGATGAGAGTAGTGTGTGTGTGCATGTGTGTTTGTGTGCATGTGTGCTTGTGTGCATATGTGTGTGTATGTGTATGAATGAAAGAATCATGGAATTCTAGAATTGGAGGAGACCTGTAATTCATTTTCTGCAAGGTAAGTGACTTGCCCAATGTCACATAGCCACTAACCCAGGGGTGGGGTGCCTGTTGCCTTGAGGCCACATGGGGCCTTATAGGTCCTTGGGTGAGGCCTTTGGACTGAGTCCAGGTTTTACAGAACAAATCCTTTTATCAAGGGGATTTATTCTGTGAGGTTTGGATTCAATCAAAGGGCGTCACTTGAGTACCGAGAAGACCATGTGTGGCTTCAAGGTCAGGGGTTCCTTATTCCTGCACTAAGCAATGGCAGAACTGGGCTCAAAAATCTAGCTTGTGCATGTATTTGAGTTAATCACCAAGTATAGTCAATGCAGGTAGTAAAAAAAATTGAATTTATAAACAGAATAAGAATTTTAAAAATATTTTCATGCAATACTTTTTTTTTTCTAAAGCAATCGGGGTTAAGTAACTTGCTCAAGGTTACCCGGCCAGGTGTTTCTGGGTGTGGTGCTGAGTATCTGAGCCCGGATTCAATCCCCAGGTCATCCCAACACTGGAGCCGGTGCTCTTACTCGCTGAGCCACCTGGCCGCCCCTAAGCAATTGGGGTTAAGTAACTTGCTCAAGGTTACACGGCCAGGTGTTTCTGGGTGGGTGCTAAGCATCTGAGCCCGGGATTCGATCTCCAGGTCATCCCGACACTGGGGCCGGTGCTCTTACTCGCTGAGCCACCTGGCCGCCCCCTTCATGCAACGCTTTTGAAGCTTTTCCGTCTTATAGCCCAGGTGGCATTTGTTTTCAAGACAGAACTGTCTGCCGCATGCTTTTCTCAATAATCCTGCTTGGCCGGGCTCAAGACTTTACTTTTCCATCAAAAGTCGCTGAGTTAATAGACATGAGTCATCAGCTATTTAGCTATCAGTGGGATAAGATGGTTCTAGTCAGGCAGAATGACAACCAAGGTAACGATGAAAACAGCAGGCTGGTGAAGGTCAGGCTGAGGAGCGTTTGCTGCAAACCCTGGAAAAGGTAAGCACTAACTATGGAGAACTGGTGTGCAGAATATGGTCACAGCATTTGTGTTCTCGAGTCATCACATGATTATAAGGGGTCCCCAAAAGTGAAGATGTCTAAGGTGGTGCTCCCCATAATCCCAATACTCTGAGAAAGAAAAATTCTAGCCCTGCCTCTACATAACACAATAAAGGGAAAAGAAAGTTGGATTAAACCTGCAAAATGGTGATCAAGGTCTGATTGTGGACCCTGGCTGCCATCCCTTGAATGCGAGATTTCTAAGACTGAGGGGAAAGAACAGGGAGAGGGTGCTGATCTAAGCCACTAATACTTTTTACAGACTTCCAGGAACTGGCATGTCTCTTGGAGTCCTATAAAGCTCCATGATTGGGAGATTGGAGGGGAGAAGGATGACTCCACTGAACTTTCCTATTCCCTTTGGGGATATGGACTCTCTTGTCCATACTCTAAATACTACTCCCACCATCAAATGTGGCACATGGAAACCTGGGGAAACAGTTACAGTGACCAAGTCCCATTAACTGTTACTCTTCCACCACATCCATGTCTCCTAATGTTTCCTTCCTGGGTTGAGGACCTTGTCCACTTTGGCGTTCCCTGATATCCTGGTGTAGGACATGCATTTTAGAATGTGACCAAGAACCTCCTTAAACATGTATTCATGATATCAACTATCCACTTGTAGGGAGGAGAGAAGAAATGAAATGGACAAAAGGAATCTAGAAAACACTTGTGAGAATTATGAAGTTTTAGGCAAGGCATTGAAGACATTGGGGATAGAAGTTATAATGTCATCATTGTTCTTGATTGAAGGCCAGGACTTTAAGAAAGAAAGGTAAATTTGGGAAAAGGATAACTAAGAATAGAATTTGGCCTTTTGAACCATGGCCTAAAATCCAGGAATGATAGGCCCCTGGACAGTGATGGAGTGCAACTAACAAGGTCATATAAGAATCAATTTTCCTGGAGTCTTACAAATCTAATAAAAATGTCTCTGAGCTGTGAAAGAAAGGAGGGAGGAAATTGCTTGTGCATATCTGCCAAGCTAGCCAACACAGAAAAAATAGCAAGAATGAAACCCGATGATTCAGAGGAGATAAAATCCAGGAAAGGAGTCAGCAATAAAACTTTAGATGTCTAAGAGATACACCAATTATGGGTAACAAACAAAGTGAACTAGAGATCTTCATTAAAGGAGGAGCTCTTGACCTCATGGGCACCACTGAAATTGATGGGATGGGGTCTAAGAGTGGAATATGGCTTGAAAGGGTATACCTTATTCTAGTGGAACAGAACTAATCAAAAGGACAGTGGAGTGTTATTTTAATATTGATAAGTTATACTCATATGAGGAAACATAGGTGCCTGAGGGAAGAAGCAAGGTAAAGGTAGGAGAAAATCAAAACCCAAAGAAGGATGAAAAGTAAGGTATAGTTTCCTTGCGTGGAGCAAGAAATACATATGTTCAGGAAGTTGATCACTTGGCTGGCATAAACATTTCATGCAGCTCCCTCTGCCCAAAGAACAACAATTAATAACTTGTTCATTTGCCTTGTTGATCATTTCATCTTTCCAAAGTGAAGGGGAAAATGAGGTAATTGTTGTGATGTGTCTAATTTTCACCAGGAAGAAGCATCTGGCAACTAAAGTAGAAATGATGAGAACCTTAGAAAAGAGACTGTTCCATCCTGGAAACTGTGATAGAGATAGTGAGGCCTGGCATAGACTGCCAAGCACCCAAGATCTTAAAAGAGAAAACTTCAGTGCAAATTTAATTGTTCCCTTCTAACTTAAAAAAATAATTTAGGGGCAGAGCCAAGGTGGTGGAATAGAAGCAGAAAACTCCATGAGTTACCCCCATAACCACCTCAAATATCTATAAAATATGACTCTAAATAAACTTTAGAGCTACAGAACCCAGAAAGTGACAGAGAGAAACAAATCTCCCACTGAAGGCAGCCCAGCAGGTTGTCAGAAAGGGTCCATTGCAGCATGCTGGGAGTTGTTCCCAGCCCTGAGCTCAGGGTTTTAGCCCCAGGGTGGCCATGACCAGCCATGGCTATAGGGATTTGGGGAGAGTGGATCACCAGCAACTGTGGCAGTTTCCACAATTATCAACCCATAAATGCCAAAGGCAAAGTAAAAGGTCAGCGTGGATCTCTGTTGGAACTGGGTGGGGGGATTGGTCTGGCCCCTTCCCCTAGAGGGAGAAGCGGCAGAGGTGTCGCAACTGTGCAGTCACCTTCACGTGGCGACTTCAGAGCTCCTTGTCTGCAGATTGTAGGGGGACAAAGCAACCATTCAGGGGTAATCCTTCTTGCTTTAACCTGCCTAGATCTTGATCATGGTCTTGGGTGGTGTTCCTGGGGTGTGTGACCAGTGAGCCAGAGCTTGTGGTGTCTGTAGAGAGGGCACCCAACTAATACCTCCAGGAGCTGTGAAAACCCCAGCAGTTTGGGACAAAGCTCTCCTCTCTGGAAGCAGAGTTCTATTGTGGCAAAGAGCTCAGAAGTCAAGTAATTGAGTGACAACATGAGCAAGTAAAGAAAGCAAAGCAAGCACAGCCATCAAACCTTAGATTCCTTTTTGGGGGACAAAAAGTATCAAAGCATGGAATGTGAGGAAGACAACTAAGTCAGAATTCCTACACCAAAATCTTCCAAGAAAAATATGAGTTGGTTACAGGCCATGGAGGAGCTGAAGAAGGATTTTGAAAATCAAGTAAGGGAAGAGGAAAAATTGGGAAGAGAAATGAGAATGATGCAAAAAAAAAAAAACCATAAAAAGCAAGTGAACAACCCAACTGAAGGAAATAAAATCTTAAAAAAAGACTAACTCAAATGGCAAAAGAGGCCCAAAATGGCAATGAGGAGAAGAATGTCTTAAACCAAATTTGCCAGATGGAAAAAAGAATTTCAAAAGTTCACTGAAGAGAATAATTACTTCAGAATTAGATGGAGCAAATGGAAGTTAATGACTTTATGAGAAAGCAAGATACAATTAAACAGATCCAAAAAACTGAAAAAATAGAAGACAATGTGAAATATCTCATTGGAAAATCCACTGACCTGGAAAATAGATCCAGGAGTGATAATTTAAAAATTATTGGACTACCTGAAAGCCATGATCAGAAGAAGAATCTAGAAATCGTCCTTCAGGAAATTCTCAAGGAAAATTGCGCTGATATTTTAGAGCCAGAGGGAAAAATAGAAATTGAAAGAACTCACTGGTCACCTCTGGAAAATGATCCCAAAAAGAAAACTCCTTCAGGGAGGCCAGGTAGCACAGTGAGTAAGAGCACTGGCCCCAGAGTCAGAATGACCTGGGATCGAATCCGGGCTCACACACTTATCACCCACCCCAAAACACCTGGCCCTGTAACCATGAGCAAGTTACTTAACACCAAATGCTTAGGGGTGGCCAGGTGCCTCAGTGAGTAAGAACACCGGCCCCAGAGTCAGGATGACCTGGGATCGAATCCAGGCTCTGATACTTAGCACCACACCCAGAAATAACTGGCCATGTAACCTTGAGCAAGTTACTTAACCCCAATTGCTTTAAAAAAAAAAGAAAGAAAAGAAAAAGAAAACTCCTAGGAATATTATAGCCAGGTTCCAGAGTTCCCAGATCAAGGAGAAAATTTTACAAGCAGCCAAGAAGAAATAATTTTAATATTGTGGAAACACAATCAATCAGGATAACACAAGATTTAGCAGCTTCTACATTGGGGAATTGAAGGGCTTGGAATATGATATTCTGGAGGTCAAAGGATCTAGGATTAAAACGAAGAATCACCTATCCAGAAAAACTGAGTATAATGTTTCAGGGGAGCAGGAAGGCAAAAGGGAATGGGTCAAACTTACTCCCACTGAAAGTGGAGTAAGGAGGGAATATTGTACACATTAAATCGGATATCTTACCCTAGAGGAAAGTAGAGTGCAAGTTGAAAAGAGGGGGGATGATAGAAGGAAGGGCAAATGGGGTGGGGGAAGGGTAGTTAGAAGCACACACTTTTGAAAATGAACAGGGTCAAAGTAGAAAATAGAACAAGCAAGGGTGGTATAGGATGGATGGAATTATAGTCAGTCTTTCACAATATATCCACTATAGAAATGTTTTGTGTAACTACACATGTACAACCTATATTTAATTGCTTATATTCCCAGTAAAGGTGGGTGATGAGGGAAGAAGGGAAAGAATCTGGAATTCAAAGTTTTAAAATCAAATGTTTATAAAAATTATTATTAAAAAGGTAATTTATTTTTGTCTTTATGTCACAGTCATATCACTTACCTAATGAGCGCTCTCATTTAACAAAGAAAAAACATTAATTTCACAACCACCATGTTAACAAAGTTAACATGAGATGAAAATGACAGTTGTTTGAGGGGATATTGGAAAACAGGTATACTAATGCACTCTTGGCAGAGCTGTGAATTGGTCTAACCATTCTGAAAAATCACTTGAGACGATATGCACAAAGTCCCTGAAGTGTATAGGTTCGCTGATCCATTGATCATTACTAAGATCATGACTACCTACAAAAAGTCAGAGATAACTGAGAAGTTGGATAGAACATTACTGTGCTGCAAGAAATGAATAATATTAAGAATTCAGAAAAACTTGGTAAGGCTTCTATAAACTGATGCACAATGAAATGAACAGAAGCAAGGGAAAAAAATTACATGGTGAGCAAGATAATGTAAAAGAAAACAACTCAGAAACTCTTTAACATGTTGATCAGTCCATTTTTCAATGCTTAGGATACTTCCCACATCTTGACAGAAAGGTTGAAGACTAGAAATGTAAAATGAGATACACACGTTCAGACATAAACATTGCATTGATTTGTCTCACTTTACTATACTTATTTGCTATAAGATACTTCTGATTAAAGGTCATGAGTTTATGGGTAGTGAGTGATACGGTAGTAGACAAAAAGAAAAAAGTTATCAAAGTATCTATACAAAGAAACAATCCGAAAGAAGTTCAAAAGAGGAAATAAGTATATGAGAACCTTTTATTGTCTTGTTCATTTTAATTTACATGGTTTAAATCACCGCTTCAATCCCAAACAATAGATTTTACTACATAAAAATCAACATGGAAGGAGATATCTAATGCAGTTCTGCAGGTGTCTGTGTTTGACCACTTGATATTCAACATTTTTATTAATTACTTTGATGAAGTCATCCATATTATGCTTGTCAATTTTGCAAATGACAAAACAAATAGGATAACTAACACACTGAATGACAAAGTCCAAAAGAGACCTCAACAGTCAAGAATGTTTTCTCTATAAAAGATGGCAGTAGGGATCATTTAAGTCTTTTATTAAAAAAATCACCTTCACAGGTTGAAGTAGTGTCCAGTGGGGGAAATATGGCTAGATTTCAGTTTGTCTAAAAAAAAACTGGGGGTCTTAGTAGACTATAAGTTCAATACGAGTCAATTCTGTGACATGGCAGCTAATGTAAACTTAGGTATTAAGAGTCACTGGTTCCCAGAAGAGGTAAGTGATAATCTTCTTCTGCTTTACCTTTGGCCCATCAAATCTGGAGAAATAAAGTCTATTCTGGGCAATAATATATTTTGGGATGCACATAGATAACTGTCCAGAGAAGAGCAATCAGGAGAGTGAAAAGAATAGCATGAAGAATAGAACTCTGAGGTATGACATGGTGTAATGGCAAGCAAAGAAGTACTTAGCACCTTGGTTCAGCTATTTAATTATTTAGCACCTTGTTTCAGTTCAAGTTGCTTTTGAGCTTTGCCCATGATTATATCAAATCTTTGTTAAGAAACAGAACTTGTGAACCTCACAGTGGGAGGAACTTGCTGATGCAACAGGAAGGGGCAGATCAGGGAGGAGCTAATGATCATATACAAGGAAAAGCCCAAGCTGGGAAAGAGCAGAATTAAGAAGAGAACACTTGTAGTGGCAGAGTTGAGAAGGAGAAAACTTATGATATCCCAGCATTCTGTTTGTCTGTTCTGTCTGTGTTGATTTTTGTTTGTAATACTTTGTACAGAAGCCTTGTGACCTTACTGGAAGAGGATTTTCTGGTTGACTGTTTACAGAAGTCCTGGAGAAGGGTTTCAGAGGTCCTGGGACTTTACTGATTATTTGTGTTACCTCTTGGACATTGTTTGTGGATCTGTGTTGATTTCCCAGGTAGACAGTGAATTGATGATGGTGCCGGCAATGTTTATGGATGTTGTTTTGGCTCTTTTAAGCTTTGTCTTCCCAGAAACAGACATTGCGAAGGACTTGAGGTGGACTGGAAACTGTGAGCTTCAATATGGAATTGGACGAGGAACTGAGAGCTGCCTACCTGTGAATCCAGATGACAATTGGGTAGATTTAGGCAGGAGCTGGACCACGGAAAAGGAACCATGCAATTTGGGAGCCAGCCTCAAGTGAAGATGAAAGGACCTCTCCTTGGGTACTTAGTGCTGACTGAGAAGAACATGACACAATGTGACCTAGGGGTGGAGAAATTTGACCTTTGTACTTTATGTCCCTTAAGGAGTCTTGCTCCTTAAGGATGATTGAGTTAAGGACTTACTGAAAGATATCTTTTGCTTAAAGCTGTGTGGCCACTTTAGTGACAAGTTGTTATGTTATAGCATTGTGAATGCTGTATTTTGATTTCTGTGAATGTTTTGCTTTAGTTTTCTGCTGAATAAATAATTAACTATACTATGTGATCAAAACCTGATCAAAACCTTAAAGCTGTTCACAACAGCAGTCCTCTGGAAAGCTGCTCATGCTTGGCTTTATATATGGTAGCTCCCCAACTGTTTGGAATTGCAATGAGTGAACAGTCAACAGAGGCAGGTCTTGGTTCAATAGAAGGAATAACTTCCCAGTAAGGAGAACTATTTCAAGTAGAAGTGACTGCCTTGGGGTGCTCTGGCTCCTGCCTCACTGAAGGCTTCAAGCAAAGGTTTGGTCACCCCTTGTTTGGTATTTTGTAGAAAGAGGGTCTTGTTTAGGGATAGGTTTTGTGTATGTGTGTGAGAAATAGAGAGACAGACAGACAGATAGACACAGAGACAGATGGAGATCGAGAGACACAGAGAAATAAAGGGAAGGAGAGAGAGAGAGGGAGAGAGAGACAAAGACACAGACACAGAAAACAGATAATTTATTAAGTGCTACAATGTGCCAGGCACTGTACCAAGGGCTGGGAAAACAAATAGAAACAAGTAGAGTCCACTCTTACCTCAAGATGATTACATTCAAACGGTAGATGACACTGCATAAAGGAATGCTGCAAAGATGGCGGAAGAGGGAAAAGGGCATTGTACCCATGCAGGGGCATGGTGAAGAGATGGCTAGGAAATGTCACAGAGGGCAGGCA
Organism: Petaurus breviceps papuanus; assembly: GCF_028583685.1. NCBI lineage: Eukaryota > Metazoa > Chordata > Mammalia > Diprotodontia > Petauridae > Petaurus > Petaurus breviceps. The sequence continues at coordinate 24,187,645 of NW_027186352.1, forward strand.
AGATCAGGAGGAAGAAAAGCTTCCCTATCAAAGTGAGGGGACCCAGGAGTGGAGTTAGAGTGCCAGGCAGCTTGGAAATAACTAGAAAATCAGGCCATGGAATGGAGACCACCGGGATGTGGCATAAAAGGAAGCTTTTAACCCTACATTTCCACAATTTTGTGATGATACTATTTTTAGTGAATGACCATCAATAGCATCACAGAAGTCCCATCCTGAGATTGCATATAACCAGTGTACCTTGGATAATAACAGCAACAATAACAAATAATAATAATAATAAATGCTTACATAACACCTACTATGTTCCAGTCACTGTGTTAAACATGAATATTGTCTCATTTGATCCTCACAACAACCCTGTGAAGTAGGTGCTTCACATTTAAGAGCTGAGGAAACTGAGGCAAACAGAGGTTATATAACTTATTCAGGGTCACACAGCTATGACATCTGAGAGACCAGATCTAAACTCAGGTTTTCCTGACTCCAGACCCAAGGCTCTATGCATTACACCACCTAGAATGTTCTTCTGTCTTAGGTGACCTAGCTCAAAGTCTGAGATTTCAAAGAAGAAATATATGCCAAATTATCTAGGTCTGAACAACAAAGGCAGTGAACTTTTGTATCCTTTTAAATAACAGAAACTCAGAAAAAGGCAATCTTGTCAGAATACGGTTTTAGATGTGGAAGGAAAAGTATTTTATGGCACCTATTTAGAAGTTGTTCATTTGGGGTGTAAGAATCCATCAAATCCTAGTGCCCAAATTCTAAGCTGGACCTTCAAGCCTCCACCTCAGTGGTTACCAACATGCTAAAAATCATGGAGAAATTCAGTCCCAGATACTCTTGTCCGATCGATCTGAAAATTAGTTCAGGCCTAATGTAGCTTGACTGAAGCTTGTTCTCATTTATGAAGAACCCAGATGTGTGATTTCTAGGATGATCATATGGATTTTTACAAAAAGAAAACCCTTTCCAATCAAGAAAAGATATTCCCCTCCTTTACTCTGAATTGATACTGTAATTATCATATATATGATTCATATGAAAAAAAGATTTGAGAAAAGTCTTATTGATATTTATAACAGCATTTTTCATGGCAAAAAAAAATAGAAACAAAGTAGATGCCCCCAAAAGGGGACTAGCTAAACAAACGTGGTATATGAATGTGGTGGTGCACTACTGTGCTCTAAGAAATGACTACAGACGGGGCAGCCAGGTAGCACAGTGAGTAAGAGCACAAGCTCCAGTGTCGGGATGACCTGGGGATCAAATTTGGGCTCAGACACTTAGCACCCACACAGAAATACCTGTCCATGTAACCTTGAGCAAGTTACTTTACCCAAATTGCTTAAAAAAAAGAAATGACTACAGAGAGGCAGCTAGGTGGCTCAGTGAATATAGCACCGGCCCTCGAGTCAGGAGGTCCTGAGTTCAAATTTGGCCTCAGACACTTAACACCAAAATTAGCCATATGACCTTGGGCAAGTCACTTAACCCCAATTACCTTCCAAAAAGCAAAAAAAAAAATGACTACAGAGAAGCATGGGGAGATAGAAGTGAACTCATGCAGTGAGAGAAATAAAAACAGGAAAACAATGCATCATGGGTACAGATATGTAAATAGAAAGAGAAAATATATCCTGTTAACTGGGGGGAACCCCACAAAATTTAATTAACAAAAGAAAGAATGGCAAGCACAAACTGATCAAAAAATGAATGTTGTGCATTATGAAGATCATTGTGACCCTGAAGAAGAGATTTGAGAAGATATTTCTCTTCCTTTTCTGCAGAGGAATAGGTAGAGGGTCACAGACATGGAATATTGCATAGAATAGCAGATTTTTCCCATGTATTGATGTTTTGCTTCTTTTTTCCTCTTTCTCTTTTAAAAATCTCATTATAAGGTATGAAGACTCACTGGGAAGGGGTATGAGGAGGGATACCAAGAGAAATAAGTGAAAGTAAACAAAAGATATTCTTAACAGTCTATTAACAAAAATAAAATGACAAATAAAAACAAAAAATGACAGCTCTCTATACCTTGATGAATGACTTCTCTGTTGAGATGGTAATAGAACTTCCCAGCTGCACAAGAATAGCATAAAAAACTAGCCCTCTTATAATTGCTCACAGCAGGACCTCAAGCTATTTTAATCTCAGTTTTAATGATAATAGTTATGATAGTGGACTTTCTGGAGGGGGAAATTTTCTGCCTTAGAATCTGCAATGCTATTTTTCAAAAATGTCTGTGATGTAGTCTTTCCCCATTATCCAATGTCTTGTATGGAGTAGATACTTAAAATTTTTGTTGAATTGAAAAAAAAAAGTTGCACTGATTTATTTTTTTACACCACCAGGTATAGTGCTGGTCCTTGGTTCAAAGTCTGAGGAAAATCATGGTTGAAACCCCAGTTTTCTGAAACCAATGGTTATTTCACTGCATTATACTGCCTTCCCCAAGGGCGATAGTAGAGGCACATGTGGATTAAATCCTTTTTTTTCATGGCACCCCAGATAATATCAGAAATAGGTAATAAAACTAGGTCCTTCTGACTCAAAGATCAACACTATACCCTCTATACTTAATATAATCAACACTCTACATTCAATACCGGGAAGTTTCTCACCAAACTTAATAAAAGTGATTCTATAAGTCAGGAGTGGGGAACCTACAGCCTCAAGGCCATATGTAGCCTTCTAGATCCTTGGGTGTGGCCTTTTGACTGAGTTCAAGTTTTACAGAACAAATCCTCTTATTAAGTGAGTTTGTTCTGTGAAGTTTAGATGCAGTCGAAGGGCCACACTTGAGGACCTAGAAGGCTACATGTGGAATGGAGGCCACAGGTTCCCCACCCTTGGTATCAACTGTATTCATCTTAATATTGAATGTGGGGATCTGACCGTTCCATTTGTCTTTTTTGTTGATTCCTTATCCATGTCATAGCCACTAACCACGGATGACCCCCCAAGTGCTTACCCTGGACTCTTTACTTTTCTCTCGACATATTATCTTTTTTGGTGATCCTATCAGTTCCTATGGTTCAATGATAAATGGTTCCCAGACCCACATATCCCACATATGCCATCTCACTCATAAGCTCCAGTCCTGCATCACCAACCATCTGAGGACATCACAAATGAGGTACCTAAGAGGCATCTCGAACTCACCATCTGCAAAAAACAACTCCTTTTCTTGGATTCTAAAGGTCAACTTCACAAGTAGAATTAGATAAAGGTAATGCTAGAAAGAAGTTCATTTGAAAAATACATGGATTTTTGGGGTGGAGGTGGTGGCAGGGAGGTGGTTCAAGCTCAATACATATCAACAGTGTGATGTGACAAACAAAAATGGCAACCACAATCAAAATAGAATATTCATCAAGATATAGGGTTGATGGTACCATTAAACTCTTTCCTAATTCAACTAGTTCTGTAGTATCGTTCTTATTTCTGGCACAGTTTAAGAAGGATATGGATAACTTGTGGAATGTTCAGAGAGAAGCATCCAGTGTGGTGAGGGACATTGAGATCATATCACTCAAGGATCAGATGAAGAAATGGGAGCTATCTAGTCTGGAAAAGAGAAGATGTGATGGGAGAGGCATATTATTTATCTTCAAATATTTTAAAGACTATCAGGTGGAAGAGATGTATTTTGGTTGGACCCGAAAGACAGATGTAAGAGCAAAAGATGGCAAATTTAGATTTAACATAAGAAAAAATTTGTTAAAAATTACAGAAATTCAAAAGTAGGAAGGGAGTCCTTAGAAGATTATGGGTTTCCTCTCAATAAAGGTTATAAAACAAAAACTGCATTTTGCACTCATTAGGGATTTTGAAAGGAAATGATTTTCCCCCAGGTAAAGATCGAACTGGAAGGTCTCTGAGTTTTCTCCCAGCTCTGGAAATCTGTATTTCTGTGACATCCTATCAAACTGGGAGAAATTGGAGAGATCAAGAATCACTATGGCTATGTTCAGAGGCTCAGCAACAATCGTTGCTATTTGACCACCCAATGAAGAATCCATTTTAGACTGTCACAACTCAATAAATTATCTACTGACATTTGGAGAGGTTTTAATCTCTATTAGGAGAGAGAATAGTCATGACAGATGAAATAACAGATCTTTGAAACACACATTGAAATACTAAGGCAAATCAAGAGAACAGAAAAAGATGGCATCATGATGTTTGTATTTATTGGACATTCATGTGCAAAATTTTGAAATTACCATAGCTAAATGACATTTATATGGCATTCTAAAGTGTTTGAAGCACTTTGAATAATTTTATTCACAAAAACTGGACAGCAATCTGGTAAAAATTGTGTTTAGATCACCATCTCACACCATACACCTATATGCAAAAGGCCATGTTAAAAACAAATTAGAGAAACACAGAAAAAATAACCTTTAGATCTATGGATAGGGGAAAAGTTCATGACGAAACAAAAAATAGAGATCATCAGAGAAGATAAAATAGTTTTGATGTCACAAATTAAGGGGTTTTTGCACAAATAAATGCAATGAAGGTAAGGGAAACAAGTTCATGGGGGGGGGTCTTTACAAGTTTCTCTGATAGTGGTTTCAATTTTAAGATATGTAAAGGAATTCTTCAAATTTATAAGAATGTAAGTCATTCAACAAAAATTAGTATATAATCAAGGAATATGAAGAGGCAAATTTCAAGGGAACAAAGGAAAGCTATCTAGAGACAAAAGGGGAGACATTTATTTACATCTTTAATAATTCAAGAAATCCAAAATACAGCAACTCTGAGTTTCCATCTCATACCTATCATACCGGAAAAGCTAGTATGACAAATGTTCGATGGGCTTTGGAAAAAGACATTCACATTGTAGGTGGAGCTGTAAACTGATCCAGACATTCTGCAAAGTAATATGAAATAATTCCTTAAAAGTTATTAAACTCTAAACTTTTGACCCAATGATGCAACTATAAGACTTCAGTTCTAATGAGAACAAAGAAAAATGAAAAGGTCTTATATGCACATAAAAATTTATAGTGGTTCTTTTTCCAATCTCAAAGAGCTGGAAACTGAGGAGGGTGCCTATTAATTGGGAAATGGCTGAGCAAATTGTGGTATGTGAATATAATGAGATATTGTACTATAAGAAATGATTAAGGACTTCTGGGAGCCAAGAGAGTGGAATAAGCAGTAAATTGCCACAATTTTCTCATATTCACCTCCAAACAACCATAAAATATGGCCTCCCAACAAATCCTAGAACATAGGAATGAGCATAAAGATAGAATGAAATAATCTTTTAGCCCAAGGAATGTGAAAGACTGATTGGAAGAGAGGGCTGACTGGGGGAGGCAGCAGACAGAAATAAAGCATTGTTGAGGAAGGAAAAGGTGAAAGGAGAAAGATCAAAAAACAGGAAGAAAAACAGGATGGAGGTAACACACAGTAATCATAACTATGAATGTGAATGGAATGAACACTCTCATAAAACAGAAATGGGTAGCAGAGTGGATTAAAAACCAGAATCCTACAATATCTTGTTTACATGAAACGCACTTGAAATAGAGACTCAAGCACAAAATAAAACTAAAGGAATGGAGCAGAACACATTATGCTTCAGTTAAGTTAAAAGTTAAAAACAAATAGCAGGGGTAGCAATCCTGATCTCAGACAAAGCAAAATAAAAAAATAGACCTAATTAAAAGAGATGAGGAAGGAAACTACATCTTTCTAAAACATACCATGGACAATGAAGTGATATCAATACTAAACATATATGCACCGAGTGGTATAGCATGCACATTATTAAAGAAGCTAAGGGAGTTACAGGTTCATGACCAAATGAGAGATAGAAAGCATAGCAAAATATAAATTAGAAAATTTAAATTATATTATATTAAAAAGCTTTTGCACAAATGAAACCAATGCAACCAAGATTAGAAGAAAAGCAGAAAACTGGGAAATTATCTTTACAGCAAGTGTCTCTGATAAAGGCCTCATTTCCCAAATATATAAAGAACTGAGTCAAATTTATAAGGACATAAGCCATTCCACAACTGATAAATGGTCAAAGGATATGAACACGAAGTTCTCAGATGAAGATGTCAAAGCTATCTATAGGCATATGAAGAAATTCTCCAAATCACTTTTGATTAGAAAAACGCAAATTAAAACAACTCTGAGATACCACCTTATACCTATCAGACTGTCTAATATGACAAAAAAGGAAATGTAGGAGAGGATGTGGGAAAATTGGGACACTAATGTATTTTTGGTGGAGTTGTGAACTGATCCAACCATTGTGAAGAACAATTTGGGACTATGCTCACAGGGCAACCAAGTTGTACATACCCTTTGATCCAGCGATACCACTACTACATATGTATGCCAAAGAGATCATTAAAAAGGTCAAAGGACCTACATGTGCAAAAATACTTATAGCAACCCTTTTCATGGTGGAAAAGTTTTGGAAATTAAGGGGATGCCCATCAATTGGGGAATGGCTGAACAAGCTGTGGTATGTGAATGTAATAAAATATTATTGTGCTATAAGAAATGATGAACAGGCAGATTTCAGATAAACCTGGAAGATTAGATCAACTAATGCAAAGTGAAATGAGCATAACCAGGAAAACAATGAACACAGTATTAACAACATTGTGTAATAATCAGTTATGAATGACTGCTCTCCTCAGCAACACAATCCAAGACAAAATACAGAAGACTTGTAAAAGATAAAGATGAAGACCTGATGGACTCTGAATGCCAATCAAAACATACTTTTTTCACTTACTTCATGCTTTTTTCTAATTTTTTTTTCTTTTGATCTTTTTCTCTTTTCACAACTGTGACTAATATGGATATATGTTTTACATGATAGTATATATATATATATATATATATATATATATATACATATAACCTTATATCAAATTGCCTACCATTTTAGGAAGAGGGGAGGGAGGGAGAAAAATTGGAACTTGAGATCTTGTAAAAATGAATGCTAAAAATTGTCTTGACATGTAATTAGGAAAAATAAGATACTGTTTTAAAAAAGAAATTACTAAGGTGACAGTTTCAGAGAAACTTGGAAAGGCTTACAAAGAATGGATGTAGAATTAAGTGAGCAAAATCATGACAATAATTTATACTTTAACATTAATAATGCAAAAATGAATGATTTTATTATACTATATTATGATATCACTTGTTTTATTGCATAAATTAAAAATAAAATAAATAAAATTTTAAAACATAAACAAAAGAAATGATTAATTCTGAATGATTTAAGAACTCTGATCAACACAGCGATTAACCATGATTCCCGAGGTCCAGTGATCAAGATTGTTACTTACCTTCTGACAAAGAGGTGACAGATTAACTCTGTAAAATGAGACATATTTTTGGATGCGGTCAAATGAGGACATTCACTTTGTTTAACCGTGTTTATTTGTTACAAGGGCTTTTCTCCCATTGGAGGTGAGTGAGAGGTGGGAGAGAGAACACTAAAAGCTTGATCATTGAAATTACATTAATTTTAAAATATTTTTTCTCATAATATCCTCACAAAGTAAGTGCTGCAGGCATCATCATTCCCATTGCAGAGAGGAGAAACCAATCTCATGAAGGCTGCATGGGTCATCCCTGGTCACAAAGCTATTGCATATTTCCAAGACAGTATTCAAACATAGGGCTTCCTTACGGCTGGCCCAGCATTCTCTCCAATCTCTTACACTGTATCTTAAGAGACAAGGCCATCATTTACTGTTGAGTTTAGGATACAAATGAAGCTAATCAGAGACTCTTTAACTGTTACTGCAGGATGCAGGATGGGGAGGCATGGTATTTGTTTTTATAATTGCATTTGGCACTCAGAGCATCTGAGACTCACGACATGCTTCATAAACATTAATTAATTATGCTGGCTTGAATTTAATTCCTCCAGTGGCCAGAGAGGATGTACTGAAGACAAAAGTCAGTTGGAACCTGGCACTGATTCTAATTCTGGATTCTAGGACCCGCTAATAATAGTGACAATAATGGTTGACACTTGTAATCTCCAAACACTTGACATGTGTGTATTAATCAGCTGTCATGCCACCCTGTGTGATAGAGAAGATTACCCACCTCATTAATAGTCCAAGAAAGTAGGATGGAATGATTCTTAATGTCTTTGCATTTTGGCTTCACGAAAAACATCCAAAGTCAAGACCTGATTAGATTTTTCAAAGCAGCTGAGAAAATGTTCCCCAATTAAGGTGGGGCAGAGGTTCCAAATGACCACTATGGGCTGAGTTTCCTATGGAAGAATAAACTCTCATCTCACTTCAAACTGTGTCTCTAGAAAAACGGACAAACTGTAACATCAATTGTATTGTTTGTGCTTAGCCTGGGGGAAACAAGAGCTAGGCAGAACAGAATCAGTAAGGCCCCAGAAAAGGGATTGGGTACCCTCTGTAAATCCCTGCGTCTACTGACAGCCTCTGAATTGTGGAAATGGACCAGGCAGAAATGAGGAGACGATGGAGGCTACTGGCTGGTGGGACCATATTCCATCCCCTTTCCTTGGACCTATTTCTTGCTCATTCAACTTAACTTTCATCTTGCTTTATGCAAGTATTTCCACTGTGCTCTCTGGATTTCCTTTGTCCCCCTTACCCTTTGCCTTGTATCTATCTGTGTCAAAGTCCTCTCTGGCCATCAATGGCCAAGAAGTAGAATGTAAGCTCCTTGAGGGTAGGGAATTCTTATAACTTTAAGACCTAGAATTTGGGCTCTGCTTAATCATAGCTAAAGTATAGCAGTCCCAGGGGTTTCACAATAACTCTGCAAAGGTGACGCTCTAGGAATTAGCAGGTAGGTGTTATAGCTAATACTCACATCTGAGGAATGATTCAGTTGGGTCTCAGAGAGAATTGACTTGCCCGAGGTCATAGAGCTAGAGGAAGAGGTGGGGTACAAACTCAGCCTTTTTCTGAGTCCAAGTCAAGAACTTTCCCCATATCTACATGCTGCAGATTGAGGATTGAGTGTATAGCAGAATAGGGCATACAAGAAATTTTCCACTGGAGAGAGAGCATGCCATAATGGCTAGTGCAACAGGCAGGGAATCAGGACAATCTGGGCTCCAGCCCTCCCTCTGACCACCACATATAACTGTGCGACCATGGATATGGTCATGTAATCTCTCTGAGCATCAGGCAACTTTCTCAGACAAGAGTTCATAATCGGGGGTCTGTTAATTTATGTGTGTGTATGTATATACATGCGTATGAATGTGTGCACATCCACATCTTCTTTGTGTGCAATTACCTGTATTTCAGTATAGTTGGTTTCTTTTGCAATTGTGTGTGTTTTATCTAATGGATTTAAGAACATTTTTGAGAGGGGTCTATAGGCTTCACCGAACTGCCAAGGGAGTCTGAGACACATAGATAGACAGGCAAGATACACACACACACACACACACATATAGGTGTATACGTACATGAACACTAAGTTATAGACAGGTTAAGATCTGGGACTATCATTCTATTCCAAAGGTATCACTAAAATTCAGTTATAATGGCCAGGGGGACAGAGAGGGTGGGGGGGTTGCTATTTAGCAGAAGCCAATGTCTGACTCAGCTTCTTACCACATCTACACATCCCCTCTGTAAAGAGGGCTGATCGGGGATCCCCTAATCAATTGGATGATTTTCTTGATGAGGCTATGATAGGGTAAGAATCATTCCTCTTGTCTTTTCTTCTTCCCTTCTCCAATAATTACAGGGCCACCGAGACTCAATGGGGGGCTACATGGCAACAGCAATAGTATCATTCACCCTACTGGGAGGACCTGGGGGTCATCCACTTCTGTTGAGAAGATAGGTGATCAGGTCTTACCATCTGCCCTGCCGCCATGCTCTTCACACTCATGGCCACTGTTCTTTGACCTTCTGGAATAGCTGAGGGACCCCTGAGCCTGGTCATCTTTCCTGAGGCTGCTGAATCATCAGGACTAAATGGCCTTTCTATTTTCCTTGCATATATATATGTGTGTGTGTGTGTGTGTGTGTGTGTGTGTGTATGCATGTATGTACAGTTATCTAAATTAATATATTACAAATAAATATATTTCTCCATATATGCACTTTAATATATATACTTACAAGTTTATATATTTATATATGTTATATATAATGTTGCTATATAGTATATATAACACATATATGTTATATATAATGTTTATATGTTTACTTATTTATGGACTTATATAGGTACAAACATTCATACATAATGTATGTACATATATACACATACATATATATGTACATAATATCTTCCCCAATTAGACTGTAAGACCCTTATACTCTAATTGAGAATTGACACTGTCTTTTTTCTAAAAATCACATCCCCAGCACTTAAGCTAGTGCCTAGCATAGTATGTGCTTGCATTCCCTTGGAGTGTGAGGGTGATCAGTGGGACCTGGAGCAGAGAGAACAGAGTTCCTAGTTAGTGTACAGTGACAGGTGCTGCCCCTCAGATGACTGGCTGAGATTTGGGAAAGTTAACTCATGTTAGAGCAATTGAAGACGTCTGCGGTCTGTAAAAGCAAGCTGACTGAGCAGCTCAGCCTCTCTTTCTGCTTCTCTCTGTTCAGAAGACAAGATCTCTGTGTCCTTTTGGCAAGGGGGCAGCAGGTCTTCACCCACTCATGGGGAGGCTGCCCCCTAGATGCCAGCCAACACAGACTCGTGTTCCATAGCACATTTAGTTGACTGGAGAGTTACTTGATCCCATTGCACCATAGTCAGAGAAGCGTAGGATTGAAAGCTGAGAGAGATTTTAATGACCTTGTAAATGATTCCAGTAGATTATAAACTCCTCCTGGGTCAAAATAGGTTCGTTTTTGTCTTTGGATTCCTGATACCTAGAACAGTGATTGGGACACAGTAGAACTACACTAAAATTTGCCGCAGTGGGTGAATTTATTTCAGTTCTCCTACTTTATAGGTGAATTGGGGTCCCAGGTTATGAAATGATTGTGCGGTCTCCCATGGCTCCTGACAGAGCTCCAGTTCGAAGCTCTCATCTCCAAAGCTTAGATCCTTTCTACTACCACAAGGTACAAGTATGTCTCATTTTCAATTTTCTCCTGGAAAAGGAGCCTCTAAATAGAGGCTAGCTGAGAGAATGAGGAAAATTATGCAAGTTACAGAGACTTTTTGACACTTAAGTTAGAGTAAGGTTTTTTACAGAAAATCAGACCTCAGTGACAAGGAACTAATACAAACAAAAAATAAATAAAATTACTTAAAGCAGAAGGCACTAAGTTAGCTAGACAGAGGAATCTTGTGTTCCAAAGACTTTGATGTGAGATGAAGAGGGAATCTCCTCCTGGAGAAGAAATACCCAAGCTCAAAGGAACATTCCTCCCTGTTGGACAATGATCTAGAGGGGGTCCCCCTCCTTAAGCCAGGCGATTCATTTTGTTATGGTTTTTACCTTTATTTTGCTTTTAAAGAGGCATTGTAATTCTGTGGAAGGAATTCTCTACTTTTGAACATCTCTGGACCTAAACTCGAAGACTGATATTTGCTAAGTGTGTGACCCCTGGAAAATTCCATCGGGGCCTCAGTTTTATTAACTGTAAAATGGGAGGATTGAGCTAGGTGATGGAGAAACTACTTCCAGGCTCTGAATCTGTACCCACACTGTGTGTTACACCTGTCCTTTTCCTACACGTGCTGCCAGAAACATATTTATCTACAACATGTTCCCTGTGTTATACTCCTCTGATGGAAAATATGCTCACTCATTCCCCATGTAGATGGTCCTGGGCTTGGGTTTTTTGTCCTCCCTGATGGTGTGTGATTTTGTGGGAGCAAGTTTGGGTTTATGGGGAAACCAGCCATTATTCTTTTTCTTACTAGGCTATTTTGTTAAAGGTTTTCTTTTGACCAAACCAACATAGACCACCATGCCTTGGGGAGTCCCAGCCTTCCCTTTCTGCTCCTGCTCCAGACTCTTCCACCTCCCCACCAGTTGCCTTGCCCTTGAGTGAATACCCTCCCCTGATTTCCATTTCCCTGTTAGGTTTTATCTTCCCCTGTTAGGATGTAATAGGGCAGCTAGGTGGTGCAGTACATAGAGCTGGACCTGGAGTCAAGGAGACTCAATCTTCCTGAGTTCAAATCTGGCCTTAGACGCCCACTACCTGTGTGAGTCTGGGTAAGTCACTTAACCTTGTTTGCCTCAGTTTCCTCATCTGTAAAATGAGCTGGAGAAGGAAATGGCAAGCCACTCCAGTATCTTCGCCAAGAAAAACTCAAATGGGGTCATGAAGAACAATTCAGGGTTAAAAAAGTAAGTTCTTTAAGAGTAGGGATTGTCTTGTTTTGGTATCCCTAGCATAGTCTATGGCACAGAGGAAGCATTTAATAAGCAGTTCATCTCTCTCTCTATCTGAACAACATCTTCCTCTCCTGGCTGTTTTAAGGATCAAATGACAATATAAATGAACACTCCAGCCATTAGAGTGTTACATAAAAATTAACTGCTGTATTATAATAGAGAGTGTATGGCTGAGTGAATAGAGGACCTTGGAGTCAGGAACAGCTCTATGCCCTACTTCTGACATATGCTGTCTGTATGTCCCTGAACAAGTCACTTAACCTCTGACTGTTAAAAGAAGCTTTGAAAACTATTTGTTGAAGTGAAGGTGCCTATCTACATTCCTGGAAGTTCCCTACAACAATGAAATCACAGGTTCAGTCCCTAGATTTATTGTTATTAATTGCTATTGTGTTGCTAGCTAAATAGAAAAAGGAGACACATGGATGGGGGTTGTGAGCTATACTCTTGAATACCTTGAACCTTGGATAGCCTTTATTAAAGGACTGTCTATGAGGACTGGGTTGGGGAGTGTTTGATTCCAGGTTCTACACACAAATTATCTGATAAACTACCCAAATTAATTAAATATTACTTATTATCCTGTACCTCACTTGAATTAGGTAGATTCATATACAAGAATAAGGCTTTAAACATGGACCCAATTTTCCCCTCAGTTGCTAGATGGCAATCCATGTAAATAATTGAGTGTTCAGCCCACATGTCTATCGCCGAGGGTGGATTTTGATCTGCTATTGCTAAGAAACCTTCCTCTTGCCAAAGACACATTTAAAATATACATTTTGTTCTGTTTCTTTCAATTATGAATTGTGGAATCACTGTCTCTATTTCCTGGAGGCTAAACAGAATTTATTTCCATACTTGAAGCACTGTTCTACTGCAATCCTCTGGAAAGATGAGGCTGTAGGTTTTTGGCATAAATACATAACATTTAAGGAAACTAAATTAATTAAATGCACTTTAATATTGAAAGTACAAAATAAAAAAAAAACCCTAACCTGGGATGTATATTTTATCTGTCTTGTTGAGAGAAGAGACAGATGAAAGAAAAATGTGCATTTCAGTATTCATTTATTACTGCAGACCCGTGAGTGGCAAACGCATGCAGATGAAAAATGAATACTAAGATCTGATATTTTTGAAATAAATGGGATAGAATCATTTAATGCTTAAAAAAAAAAAAACAAGCAGTCTCGGACACCATCGAAAGAAGCTTCATCACTAATAAGATATTTCTGAAGGCCTGCAAAAATATCATCCGTTCGGCAGTTCATAAAATTTCCCCCAAAATCGAATTTACATTTGGCAAACCAATTAACAAATTCTAATTTACACAGTGTGGAGGCTTATAATTGGCAGCTGTGCATTTTTTATGAGTCATCTCGTTAATCTCTTATGGTAATCAAACACAGATTTAAAATTCATTGGTGTTCGGGATACATGTAACTAGTTAAAATTCTTAATTAAATTAGGGTGACTCCAAGAAAAGTCACTTTAAAAGTAAAATCATCCAGTGTTATGACTAATGCAGAGCCAATTAGCATAAAGGAGGTGGGGGGAGAGAGGAGGATGCCAAAGACTTTGAAATTGGAGGCACCTGCTATTAGTGTACTTGTTACGCTTTTTATCAATTAATCATCTCTCTCCAAGTGTGAGAAGGAAAAAAAAAGAATGTTGTGAATAGAAGGAGAGTGATTAATTGCAAGTGTTGAGTGGCTGACGGGCTCCATTATTACCCGTGTTTTATGGATTTTCGGACATAAACATCTGTGATCAGTTTTCCAAATACACAAATGAGACCAAAGCCTTCTGGTTTGGATGGTCCCTGCCCTTCTCAGACAGGATCATTATTGTTTTTTTGAGTCTCAAGGGCTGCTCCCGGTCTTTCTGAGCACAGATTCTACAATGGGCTCCCACTATGACTTACTCAACAACACTGACTATTTTCATCATTTCATCTTGTTCTTTTAAAATGTCCCTATGGTTTTTTAAAGATTCAATTTAAACATGTTTTTTTCTTAAATGTCTCCTAAGTGTACGGCACAGTGCTTTGTGCTGGGAATACAAACATAAAAATTAGAGAGTGCCTGCCCTCAAGGTGATTGCATTATACAGATACAGCATTATACAAAGAGAAGGAAAGAAAAGAGATACACACACAAAAAATAAAAAGTATTTTCATGAACGTGGGAAGGGATGATCTCTAATAGTTCAGAACATCTTGAAAGGTTTTATACAGGAGATGCAACCCAAGCTGAGCCTTGAAGGAAGCTGGGGGTTCTTAGAGGTGGAGGAAGGAAGGAGCACATTCTAGGAACAGCCTATGCAAAGGCACAGAGGTGGGAAATAGAGTGTCATGCACTGGAAACAGAAAGTTGGCCGATGTGTTTGGAACCTAGATGGGAAAAGGTGTAGTAGTTTGAAACCAGTCTGGAAAAATGAATTGGAATCAAACTGTGAGAATCTATAAATTCCAAATAGGGAGAAGAGGCTATGTTATCTTCCAAATAGAATTGTGAGCTTAGAGTCAGGGAGGACTGGGTTTTAATCCCATTTAGGACTGTGGGACCTGGTACCTTATCTCCATGTACCTCAAGCAACTTTCTGAGATTTCCTTACTAAATCATAACCTGGGTGGTGATCTGTGCTAGTGAAGGACATTCATATGCTGAGATACCTACATCATCAAAATTACATCATCACATATTTAGTTTAAGATTAAGAAACAGAAGGGGGAAAGACAGATCTCAGATTTAGAACTGGAAGGGACCATAGAGGCCATGAAGTTAAACCTCACTGATTTTACAAATTAGGAAATTGAGGCCCAGAGAGGAAAAGTGACTTGCCCAAGGTTACATCAGTCATAAAAAAACATAGAAGGGAAACAACGAGGGACTCATTAACATTAAATTGTTTACAATCCTATATGGGAAGAGGATACATGTAATTCCAAAGCACTTTATTATTATTATTATGGCAGTCATAAGGAGTCTACAGGTGCCAATAGATTGTGTTCGAATTGTCTCAAAAACAAAAGGAAGGGGCAAGAAAGAGGGATGTACTGGGAGAAAAGGAAAGGGAGAGAAAGAATGGGAAAAATTCTATCACAGAAGAGAGGACTGCAATGAAGAACTTTTGCAGTGGAAGGAAACACGGGGAGAGCAGTGGTAGGCAAATGAGGCCAAATCTAACCTTTCTATTATAACATATGGTCTTCTAAATTTGGTCCTTATTTGTCATGGTTGAGAAATCAAGACCTAAATGCAATGGCTTTTCTTCTCTCTCTCTCTCTCTCTCTCTCTCTCTCTCTCTCTCTCTCTCTTGAAATTTATTATTTACTTATTCTTAACATTATTTTTTATTTTGAATCCCAAATTATTTCCCTCCCTCTCCCATTAAGAAACAAGCAATATACTATGTCAGTAATACATGTGGAGTCATGAGAAATAGCCCTCTAGCAACAACAACAAAGCAAGAACAATAAGAAGGAAAAAGTCTACTTTAATCTGTACTTAGGTTTCATCAGTTCTAGCTTTGAAGGTGGATAGCATTTTTCATCGTGAGTCCTGAATTATTTGGAATCATTCATTGATCATAGTAGCTAAATCATTCACAATTGATCATCATCCAATATTGCTGTTACTGTACAATGTTCTTCTGGTTCTGATCAATTCCCTTTGAATCACTTCACATAATTCTTCCCATGTTTTTCTGAAACTATCCTGCTCATCCTTTCTCATAGAACAATAATATTCAACCACAATCATAGTTCACAGCTTGTCTAACTATCCCCTCAAGCTACAATTCTTTGCCCCCACAAAAGAGCAGCTTTTGTACATAGAGATCACTTTCTTTTTTCTTTGACCCCTGGGATATAGAACTTGTGATATTGCTGAGTCAAAGTTTTATAACACAGTTTTATAACCCTTTGAGCATAGCTTCACTTTGTTCTCCAGAACATTTGGTCCAATTCACAACTCCACCAACAATACACTGGTGTCCCTTTTTTCCCATATTCATTCCAGAACTTATTATTTTCCTTTTTCGTCATGTTAGCCAATGTGATAGGTGGGAGGGGGGTTGTACCTCAGAGTTATTTTAATTTGAATTTCTCTAATAAATAGAAATTTAGAACATTTTTTATGTGACTATAGATAACTTTGGTCTCTTTGTCTGAAGAAGAATGCCTGTTCATATCCTTTCCTTTGACTATTTATCAATTGGGGATGGTTCATGTTTTTATAAAATTGACTCATCTCCCTATATAGCAAAGAAAGGACACATTTATTAGAAAGACTTGCTGTATTTTTAAAATATTACTTCATTGTCTATCGTCCATTGTAGTTTCTTTGATTGCCTCTTTTAATTAGGTCTACATTTGCTTTTGCTTTGCCTGAGATCATGATTGCTACTTCTGCCTTCTTTATATCAGATGAAGTTTAATAGATTCTCCTTCAGTCCCTTATTTTAACTCTCTGTGTGTCATTCTGTTTCAAGTGTTTCTCTTGTAAACATCTTTTTGGATTCTGGCTTCTAATCCGTTATGCTATCCATTACCATTTTATGGGTAAGTTTATCCCATTCACATTAACAGTTATAGCTACTAGTTGTGTATTTCCCTCCATCCTATTTTCTTCTTCTCCTCCTCCTCCTCCTCCTCTCTCTATCTCTCTTTTTCTCTCTATGTCTCTCTCTGTCTCTGTCTCCTGTCCCTTCTGACCACTGACTCACTTAATCCATCTATTTACCTACCCTTTTGTCCCTGTCCCTTTCTCTTGTCCCCTTCCCCACCTACTTCCCTGTTAGGTAAGATAGATTTCTCTATTCTTTTGAGTATACATATATAGATATATGCAGATATGTACATGTATACACACATATAAATGATATATATGTATATATATATGGGCGTGTGTGGGTCCACATATGTGTGTATTCTTCCCTCTTTGTATCAGTTCTGAAGAGAACGAGGTTCAAACATTCCCCATCACTGCTCTTCCCATTTCTTATTCCACTGTAAAAAAAAAACAAACCTCTTCATTGCAGTCCTCTCTTATGTAAGATAATTTTTTCCCATTCTTCCTCTCTCTTTCCTTTTCTCCCAGTGCATTCCTCTTTCTTGCCCCTTCATTTTGTTTTTGAGACAGTTCCAGCAAAATCAACTCATACCTGTAGACTCCTTTGAACTGCCGTAACAACAACAAGGTTCTTTGGAATTACATATATCATCTTCCCATATAGGGCTGTAAGCAGTTTAATGTTATTGAATCCCTTGTGGTTTCTTTTTTTATGTTTTTTTATGCTTCTCTTGAATCTTCTATTTGAAAGCCAAGTTTTTTATTCAGCTCTGGTCATTTCATCAGACATCTTAAAAGTTCTATGTTTTATTAAATATCCATTGTCCCCTGAAGGTTTCTTCTCGGTTTTGCTGGGTAGATTGTAGT
This sequence comes from Petaurus breviceps papuanus, assembly GCF_028583685.1. Classification (NCBI taxonomy): domain Eukaryota; kingdom Metazoa; phylum Chordata; class Mammalia; order Diprotodontia; family Petauridae; genus Petaurus; species Petaurus breviceps. The sequence continues at coordinate 24,205,477 of NW_027186352.1, forward strand.
CCTCACTCCTTTGGAAATCATGTTTCAAATTCTCTGTTTCCTTATACAGGTAGTTACTAAATCTTGTGTGATCTTGCTTCTGGCACCACGATATTTGGATTGTTTCTGACTGCTTTCAAAATTTTCTCCTTGACCAGGGAGCTTTGTAATTTGGTTATGATATCCCCGAAAGTTTTAATTTGGGGATCTCTTTTAGGAGGTGATGGTTGGATTCTTTCCATTTCTATTTTACTCTCTCATTTTAAGATAGCGAAGAATTTTTCTTTGATAATTTCTTGAAATATGATGTCTATGCTCTTTTTTGATCATGACTTTCAGGTATTCCAATAATTTTAAAATTATTCCCCTTCCATTTTTCAGGGTCAATGGTTTTTACAATGAAATATTTAACATTTTCTTCTACTTTTTCATTCTTTTGAATTTGTTTTTTATGTCTTGTGGTATTGTTAGCTCCCACTTGCCCAATTCTGCTATTTAAGGAGTTATTTTCTTCAGTGAGCTTTTGTACCTCTTTATCCATTTGGCCAATTCTGCTTTGTAAGGAATTATTTTCTTCCATATTTTTGTACCTCTTTTACCAAGGTGTTAATTCTCTTTTCACAATGTTATCATATCACTCTCATTATTTTTCCCATTTTTTCCACTGCCACTCATCTCTTTCTTTAATTCTTGTTGGGCTTGTGTTCAATTAGCATTTTCTTTAAGTATTTAGTAGTATCTCTTAGCATTGTTGCCTTCTTTTAAGTTTGTGTCTTGGTCTTCCTGGCTGCCATAGTAGATTTTTATGATCAAGTTCTTTTTTTATTGTTTGTCCATCTTCCCAAACGATTTCTTGACTTTGAACTTTATTTTAAAGGACAGCTCTCTTTACCTTGGAGGCAGCTAGGTGGCAGAGTGAATAAAGTGCTGGGTGTGGAGTTAGGAAGTCTCATCTTCGTGAATTCAAATCTGTCTTTGGACACTTATTAACTGTGTGACCATGGGCAAGTCACTAAACCCTATTTACCTTAGTTCCTTATTTGAAAAATGACCTGGAGAAGGAAATGTGAAACAACTCTAATATCTTTGCTAATAAAACCTCAAATTGGGGTCATGAATAGTTGGACATGAATGAAAATGACTGAACAATAAAATGTTATCTTTTGGTAAACTTAGGAGGAGAGGCACTGTCTTGAGGTTCAGGTTTTTTGTCCTCCTATTTTCAGAGCTAATTCTGAGGGTCTGAAAGTTTTCAGTGCTTCCAAAGAGATCTGGAGAGAAGTGTGATTACTGCTCTCCTGGTCTGTATTCTGGTTTTTACTCAGGAATGGTCCCTGTTCCTTCGCAATCATAGGTACTAGTATTTCTCTCTGCCTTAGAACTACAACAAAAGCCCCTACTCCCTTGTGATCAACAAAAGGTACTACTCTCCTCCTTGGAACTGTGACCTAAAATTCCGTATTGGCAATAGAATTGCCACAGTGCCAAGTCCTACACCATGTGTCAGAAAAAAAATCCCCTATATTCCCTTGTTTTACCAGTTATCTAACCTCCTTACCATCTCTGGGCTGAGAGTTCCTGAAGGTGCTGCCACTATCACAATTGCCTCCAAGGTCCACCACTGCCACCCCTTCCCTCTGAGCCAGCCCCCAAGAATCAGATTCCTTATCTGCCAACATCCTAAGTTGTCTTGGGCTAGAAAAATGTTTCACCTCAACCTTTTGTTATTTCTGCTACTCTAGAATTCAATTTGAGGTGTTATTTTAAAGTTGTTTGGAGGGCACTGTTGGAAGAGTTTGACTGGATTGCTGCTTCTATCCCACCATCATGGCTCCATCTCATGGAGTGGATTTTCAGACCAACTGAAACAGCCTCAAGAATTCAAAGTATTCATTCAACAAAGTAAAAGAAACAATGGAAACTTGAAGTTAGAGGGTCCAAGTTGGAATAAGCACTCTGCCAATATCTGCATGGAGTTGGCCAACTCATTTCCATTCTCCGGGACTCTGTTTCCTCTTCCAAAAAATGAGAGGACTGCACCAAATGACCCATTAGATCCCTCCTAGCTCTTGTTCTGTGATCTAAAATCTTTATCTTTAGTCAATTTTTAAAAATGATTTCAATGATCCTAACCCTTCTCTTCCCTTTCTTTCTTTCATTCAATTCATTCTTTTGTTTGGCAACTCTATCCCTAAGTGGTTTCTCCTTCTGACCTTCTCCTCCCATGTAAATGAAAAAAGAAAACCCTTATAACACATGATGCATAGTCAATCAAAACAAATGTCCAGGTCATCTTTGTCCAAAACTGCATGTCTTATTCTGGAACTTGATTCCTTTATCTATCTGGCCAAAATGATACGGCCTGCTTTATCACCAGGTTCTCTAGAATCATGGTTAGTCATTGCATTGTATGATTCTAATTCTCAATTTGGACAGACCTGTTTAACATCTGAGAATTTTGACACTGGGTTGTGTGTACTTTTGCCAAGACATTTTATTAAAAGGTAAAATGTTGGAAAATTAATTTAGAAACATCTTTCCAAGTCAATGCAGCAAGAACAAAGTGCTGAAAGGACTGGCTAAGATGTACTTTTCATTATTCCAAGATTCATATGGGGATCTCTAATGGCCCTTGAAAATCCAGAGATTATCAAGAAATGGGACTTTAAGTGTCATAAAATTTCTGTGGCTATTTATTTTAGCTGCTCAGAGATAAAGAAAAAAAAAGTCTAAAAGAGAAGGAATATTGTGTTGCTTACCATCCCCAGTGGGTTTACCTGCTAAACACCCCCTTTCTGGCACCATATTTAGAGTCTTTAATTTAATTTAGAGCACTGAATTTAGAGTCACAGAAACTGGGTTCAAAGTTCGTCTCCTCTTATATGAATCATTAACCTACTCAGAGCCCCAGAATCTTCCTCTGTTAGATCTATCTTCTTGTTCAAAATCTCTGCTTTTCCCCTAGGTATAAAAATATGTTGCTGCTATGATATAATACAATATATAATTAATATTTTTTTTTCTAAAAATGTCTAGTCCTTCCTTAGGGAACCCTGGAGAAAATTGATAGGCTGCCTCATTGGTCACTAATGATCTATAATGGTTGTTTTTCCTAGCATAACCAAGAAAACTGGATATGGATATAATTGTTGGAGGTTTTGCTAATTCATTAAATCTCACTTTACATATGCTGAATATGGCTCCTTCTGAATTAGATACTAAACATTAGTGCACTGTTGCTGGAGCCTTGGATTGGTTTGGCCATTCTGCAAAACAATCGTAACTATGTCCCAAAAGTTATTAAACTGTACATACCATTTGACCCAAGGATACTAGGTTTATAGCCCAAAGAAACAAAGCAAAAGGAAAATGACTTCTTTCCCTATTAAGAAATAAATAATATACAAATTGTGTTCATTAAAAATTGAAAATTAAGCAAGTGTCCTCATATTGCGGAATCAATAAATAAATTGTGGCAAATTAATGTAATGGAATATGATTATTCCATAAGAAATATGAAATGGTCAGTTTCAAAGAAAACTGGGAAGCCTTTTATGAACTGATGCAGAATAAATTAAACAGAACTAGGAGGATAATTTATACAATGACCTCAACATTCCAGAGGGGGAAAAATTAGAAAGATCTTAAGACTCTGATTTAGAAGACTGAAGATGAAACGTGCCACTTACTTCCTGCTCAAGAGGCAAGGGCTTAAAATAGAGACAGAAATGCATTTTGAGGGTATGACCAATGTGGGGATTTGTTTTGCTGAACTAGGCATGTTTATGATGACAGCCATTTTTTGTTGTCATCATCATTGTTCAATGAAAGTGGGGAGAAATGGGAACAGACCATAAATCTATGTGAAATAAATACATTTTTAAAATAAAAAATGGGAGGCACTGTCTAGAATAGTGCCTAAAATAAATTTTAAAATCACATGCCATGATTTCGCACTCCCACACAAGGACTAAGTGGTCCTGACTGGTAAATAAATGATTGCAAACTCCCCTAACCCACTAGATCTAGCCTGTCCCAGATTGAGTTTAATATTCCCTGTAACTAATCAGCTACCCTGGGAGTCTGCCCTATGGCCACCCATTCACTCCTACCCCCCCGATTTTCCAATCTTTCCATGGGTACAGAAATCATATCAATAGTGCCATTTTCCTAGAAGAAATGAACCAGGGAGTTTTGGTCAGAGCAAAGCTGAGGTATCTGTACAATAGCCCCCCATACTGCTTTATATTCTTATGAGGGTTAAGTAATAGCCTTTAGAGAGAGAATGACAGGTGTTACAAATGATGAAATCCGGTTTTTATTTATTCTGCTGTGACTCATTTTGTCTTTTAACGTTTCTTACCTGTCCTGTGCCTGGTTTAAAAGCTCGTTTCGCTCCTCCTGCCTTTGGGCAGGCCTAGATGAGAAGCAAAAACAAGCTTCACAAAGGGTGTCTGAGAGGCTTTGTGATGAGGATTGAAAGAATCAAAGAGTGGGAGGCCGGGGGAGAAAAGGACCCTAGCCCCCTCCGTCAGAGAATAGTGTTCCAGGACTTAACTAGGTTCAGAAGCCACGCAAGGATGCAGGGGAAGGAGTGAACAAGGGATTGGACAAAGTACCCCAGATTCTTGGGTTCAGCAGTGGGCGTTCATGGTAGACGTGAATGTTGCCAGGAGGGTCATATCCTAAGCTTGGAAACCCCAGGGTCTAATGATGATCCGGCATGTCATCAGTCTTCTAGTACTGTCAAATAAGAGGATCATAGAAGTTTCTGAAAATTTTACTTCTGCACGAATATTACTACCAGTTCCCATCTACTAATAACAAGCTGGAAAAATCTGCCTAAAATGAAACCTTGTGTCCTAAACTTAGAGTCATTGCTAAAGATGCAGAAATCCAGGGTTGGCTTCCTAAAGGAAAGAATTAGAAGAAGGCAGTATGGCATTACCATTCTTTCTAAGCTCACTAATTAGATTCCAGGGCAATTAATTCACATGCTAATAATTGGGAGGGGCAGCTAGGTGGTGTAGTGGATAAAACATCAGACCTGGAGTTTGGAAGACTTTAATTTAAATTGGGCCTCAGATACTTACTAGCTGTGTGACCTTGGGCAAGTCACTTAATCCTGTTTGCCTCAGTTTCCTCTTCTATAAAATGAGCCACAGAAGGAACTGGCAAAACCACTCCCATATCTTTGCCAAGAAAACCCTAAATGGGGTTATGAAGAGTCAGATACAATTGTAAGAAGAAAACAAAACAAAATAAAATCTGCAAATAAATGAGAAATCAAAAAAGTAGATATAGCTTGCAGATGGGGTGCTTTTAAGTAGCCAGAATGGTTAATTCTGTGTGAGCTAGACCCTCTCTCTCTCTCTTGATACAAGGAGACAACACTGGATGAGGAAAACGTATGTTTATGCAGGGTCTCATTCAAAGTCACCCATTAACTAGCTCTATGACATGAAGTACTATAGATGCTTAATTTTCAGAGCCTCAGCGTCCTGTTTGGAAAGTTAAGATGGAGGATTAGATACCTAAGGTCCCTTTCAACTCCATGTGGAACTAGGATCAATATTTATAACCCAAATCTGAATTGATTCAGTACCTTTAGTTTCATGTTCCTGAGGCTGCTTCCCCTAGAGTTGGAGGGACTTTGGAGTTATTAGCATAATGAATTGAGTTTTGGAGTTAGAATCAGGAAGATCTGAGTTTGAATCCTTCCTTAACTAACTGTCCTTGGACAAGTTAACCTTGCTCAGCATTAGTTTTCTCATAACTAAATCCCAGGGTTGTGAGGATCAGAGGAGATAACAGAAAGTGTTTTGCAAACCTTGAGCTCTTTGTTATATGAATGTCAGACTTAATTATTACCATCATCAATACTACTATTCATAGACACTTAGCAGAGTCACAGACCTTGAGGAATCATAAGAAATGACATACATTTTGGTATGCATATTTGCCTGCATGTATGTATATATGGACCTATATGAGAACCTATAATCTCAGTAGAATAGGGGACTTTCAGTGTTTTCATGAATATATGTATCTTCTTACATGGTATACCCTTTCTTCCTCTTCTTCTCCAAATAGATTATCAGCTCCTGAAAGGGGTGACTTTGATTTTGCTTTTGTATAGGATACATTTATTATCTCATTGCAGAAGATTCTCAGGTTCTTTAACCAGCCCTAACCATTCCCCTGATCCTAATTTTTCATCCCCAATGTCTATGGGGGAATCTTGAGCTGAGTTTCTTTTTTTTTGGAGGGAAATTGTGGTTAAATGACTTGCCCAAGGTCACACAGTTAGTTTTGTGTGTTTGTGTGTGTGTCTGAGGCCGGATTTGAACTCAGGTCCTCCTGACTCCAGAGCTGGTGCTCTATTCACTGTGCCACCTAGCCACCCCCTTTGAACTAAGTTTCTAATACACATCCTAAAGGCTATATGTCCAAAACTGAACTCATCATCTTTCCCCTAAAACATCCTCATCTCCCTAACTTCCCTCCTACCATTGAGAGCAAATACCAGCAAGCTCCCAGTCAGTGACCTAGGCTCAGAATTTAGGTGACTCCTCATTCTCTCACACACATACCCATAAACAATCTGGTAAGTCCTGACACTGCCCCTTTTGCCACATCTCCTGTGTGCTCCCCTTCTCTCTCATGGGACGTTACCACCAGTCCTTTCATTAATGCATTCACCTTTAGATTGATCTCCATGCCTTAGTTATACCCACTCCAGTCCATTCTCCATCCAACTATCAAAGTGAATTTCCTCAACTGCCAGTCTGAGCATGTCATTCTTTCATTTGGTAAATGCCAGTGGTTCCCCATGGCCTCTAGGATCCAATATAAAATTCTCTGATTGGCTTTTAAAGCCCTTCATACCTGGCCTCTTCTTCACTTTCCCATATTCTTACACACTGCTTCTCCATTGTACCTCCATGTACTCTATAAGCCAGCGACTACAGCATTCTTGCTGTTCTTTCCACAAGACACAGTCTCTTGACTAGAATTTCCACTGGCTGTCTGCCATGTTTGGACTTCTCTCACTCCTCACTTCTGTCTCTTGCCTTCCATCATGCCTCAGATGAAATCCCACCTTCTGCAACAAGCCTGTTAGTGCCTTCCCTTTGAGATCACCTCCAATTAACCCCATGTGAATCTTGTCTGCACATAATTCTTTGTATAACACCTCTCCCATTAGATTGTGAGATTGCACAGAATGGGCATTTATGTAGATGCCTTGATTTATATTCCCAAGTGTTTAATATAGAGTTCTTTGGTTGGAAACTTCCTCCATCAGGAAGATGGACAGCTCACTTCTAATTTATAGTCTTGGAGAGTTTTGCAGGGTGCTGGAAGGTTAAGAGGCTTGCCCAGGATCATATAGCTGGCTGGCAAAAGGTAGTCCTCAAACCCAGGACATCTGACATCTAGTTAATGCTTTAAAGTCTACAAAGCACTTTACCTCCATTATTAGTTCATTCTTCATAAAATATTAATCAAATTAATAATAAATGATTATCTCATTATATTTATTAGTAAAATTAATAAAATCTTAATAAAAGCCTGGCAGCAACTTTGACACTTAGTTTCTATAGGTTTTACTTTCCTCTTTTTACAGATGAGGAACCCGAAATGCAGAGAAATAAAATGACTTGTGTTTGTTATACTCTCCATAACTGCTGGAGGTAGAATCTGAATCTGCATTTCCTACCTAGAACACAAGTTCTCACACATTGCAGGCTCTCTGAAAAATAATTGGATACCTAGAATCATAATGGATTATGTCCATTTTTCAAAAGCATATTGAAGTGCCCACCAGAAATTATATATCTAGAGCCCCCTTAAACCTGTTAGAGGGGACCCCTACTGGGTTCCTTGGAAACCACCTAATAGGCTCCAATAGTAAAGAAATGTTTCACCTGTGTTGCTAAAAACATGCCACAGATTCCCACAGATTTAGGTCTGTTCAGTAGAAATAATACTAAGGCTTTGTTTCAATAAGAATAATACTGAGAAAGCTCCGCTTCAATGAAAACAATGCTAACCCCCTTAGAAACATTCTGTTGCCAGAAATTACATTGTCTATAAAATTATGTCTAACAGAAAGCTCGATGCTGTCTTTCGGTCTGAGAGGCAGCCCCAGCCGGTTAATAAACACTCCTATCAAATTATAATTGGCCTAGCTGTCCCGTTAGGTCTCAGTGTTGTAGCAGCAAGCACCCCAAGCGTCCCCAGGGCTTGCAGCCACCAC
>NW_027186352.1:24213725-24253115 GCF_028583685.1 Petaurus breviceps papuanus
GTTAGCCTAGGGGCAGGGAAGATCTTTAAATCTGCATTTCCATTACAAGTGTCCATTACAATATAATGACTTAGGGTGAATTTAGGACAAAATTCATTTTTTCAGCACTTACTATGCTCAGGTTAGGGGCAGGTAGATGGCACAGTGGACTGAGTAGTGGACCTGGGGTCAGGAGAAGCTGAGTTCTAATCTGACCTCAAACATTCACTAGCTGTGTGATCCTGAGCAAGTCACTTAACTTTATTTGCTTCAGTTTCCTCATGTACAAAATGCACTAGAAAAGGAAATGGCAAACCATGCCAGTACCTTTGCCTTGAAAACCCCAAATGGATTCATGAAGGTAGAATGCAACTAATTGACTAAACAGCCAATGTTAAATAAACAGCCAAAGTTACCATGCTAAATGCTGATAAAAGAATTTAAATCCTAGTAAGTCTAGAACAATAAGTTTAATAATTAATTCTCAACTTTTTAAAAATGGGAAATTGGTTACGAAAGGCCTAGCCCTTAGAATATATGTGATTGGGGGTGGCTAGGTGGTGCAGTGAATAGAGCACCAACCCTGGAGTCAGGAGGACCTGAGTTCAAATCCGGCCTCAGATACTTAACACTTACTAGTCATGTGACCTTGGGCAAGTCACTTAATGCCAATTTCCCTGCTCCCCCCTCCAAAAAAGGCAAAAAAAAAAGAGAGAGAAAGAATATATGTGCTACTCAGCCACGTTAAAGCTTAATGAGTCTCCTTCTAGCTACGTGCTCCACAATTGGTGGGTGTATTTGTATGTTGCTGGCAGCTTACTGCACAGCGATGAACTTTTAATTGATTGCTGAGATCTCTCTCTCTTCCTGGAGGCTTTCAACTGGGGGAAAAATACTGAAAGTTTTGGAGTAGGGGAGCCCCTAGTCTACCCGGGTTGTCATGTGGCCATGAACACCTGGTGCATCCTTCTGTTGTCCGTTCTTTCTTGGTTTTAGATGAATTATTATCAGGAATGGATGGACCAGATCACAACCTTGAGAGCTTTAGAGTTTCAGAAGGACCATCAAAGTCCTTGGCAGATTTGTATGGAAACTGAAGCAGACAAAGTAGGTGAGGAATTACTGTAGCTTTGAGGACCAACTTGTAATGCCCCAACCTAACAGTGAAGTGACCTGGCAGCCAAGGCCCAGCAAACAAGGGAGTAACTGGTTCATCACTTATGTCGTACCCACATGTGAACTTGGTGGGGCCTATGTTTGGTTTGTTGGAACCCACTCTTCCTAGGGACTCTGGTGCTGAAGAAGAGAGTGCTCCAATTTTCAGACTTATTTATATTTGGTGGTTTCTTCTACATGTGCACAGTGAGACAGAGGTGAAGGTGGAAGTCTAAGGGAGATAATGATGAAGAGGCAGGCCTTAGCCATTGTGGACCGGATCTGGTGATGTCCTATCTCCAAGTGAATCAGTGTGGTTTTTGTTTGTTTTGTTTGTTTCTTTTTGTGGGACTACATTACAACATGGAGGCTTCTTGGGGAAGGTCTGTATAAATCCTTTTGTAAATGTTAATTCACATTAAATAGTTGGCACTGAGGAGTTATCAAGTGATTAACTGATATTATAGAGATACCTGGTGATTGATATTTTGGAGATATTGTGGACTAGCAGTGATAATGTGGGGGGAAACACCAGAGTAGGTCTGTGAGCTATAGTTGCTACAGAAAAGTAGCTCTCAAAACCCCACTGGGGGTTACCTTTAGAACCTGAGAGAAGCAGTCCACCAAGCTTCTGAGGCCCCAATCTGCCCATGTTAATGTGGGTTGAGAGTGAGTCTGACCTTATATGTGCTACATTTTAATAGACGTTAATCTTGTCTTCTTAATATATTTGTAAGCTCCAAGAAGGCAGGCACCATGTTTAATTCAACCTTACAAAAATCCTCTGCTGCCTCAAAGGAGTATAAGCTTTGTAAATGAAGGAATCTGTGATACAAATCCTTCCCTCACTTTATGAGCAAAAAGAGGCCTCCATGTAATCCTTGGGTTTGTCTTGGCAGATAGATTCCCAAGTATTTTATAATGTGTGCACTTATTTTAAATGGGATTTCTCTGTCTCTTCCTGATAGGTTTGTTGGTAATATGTAGAAATACATATGATTTATATGAGGTTATTTTATATCTTGCAACTTTGCTGAAGTTGTTAATTGTTTTAACTAGTTTCTTAACTGATTCTCTAGGGTTCTCTAAGTATACCATCATGTCATCTGCAAAGAATCATACTTTTGCTTCCTCATTGCCTATTTTTATTCAATGTCTTTTTCTTCTCTTATTGATATAGCTAGTATTTCTAGTACAATATTGAATAATACTGGTGATAATGGACATCCTTGCTTCACCCCTGATCTTGTTGGAAAGACTTCTAGTTTATCCCCATTACAGATAATGTTTGTTCTTTGTTTTAGGTAGTTACTACTTATCATTTGAAGAAAGGTTCCATTTATTCCTATATTTTCTAGTATTTTTAACAGAAATGTATGTTGTATTTTGTCAAAGAATGTTTCTGCATCTATTGTAATAATCACATGATTATTGATTTTTGTTCTTATTGATATTGAGATCATCAATTATGCTGATAGTTTTCCTAATATTAAACCAGCCTTGCATTCCTGGTATAAATCCCACCTGGTCATAGTTCACGATTTTTGTGATATGTTGCTTGTTAATACTTTAAATTTTTTGCATTGATATTCATTAAGGACATTGGTCTATACTTCTCTTTCTCTGGTACTCTCTCTGATTTAGGTATCAGCAACACATTTGTGTCATGAAAGGACTCCTTCTTTACTTATGTTTTCAGTTTCTATGGTATGGGAATTAATTGTTCCTTAAATGTTTGGTAAAATTCACTTGTAGATCCATCTGGTTCTAGGAGAGTTCAATTATGACTTGTCCAATTTCTTATTCTAAGATAGGATTATTTAAACATTCCATTTCCTCTTCTGTTAAGCTAAGAAGTTTGTATTTTTGTAAATATTCATCCATTTCTCTTAAATTGTCAGTTTTACTGGCACAAAATTAGCTAAAATAACACTTAAGAAATGCTTTAATTTTATTTTCATTTGTGATACATTCACCCTTTTCATTTTTTATATTAGTAATTTGGTTTTCTAATGGTATATATATATATATATGTATATATATATGTATATATATATATATATATATATATAATTGTTTTTCCCCCATAAAGCTAGTTATTGGTTTTATTTCTTGGTTTGATTTTTTTAATTTCATTTTTATTAATTTTTACTTTGATTTTTAGGAATTTCATTTTGGTGTTTAATTGGAGAGTTTTACTTTGTTTTTTTTTCTAGTTTTTGTTTTGTTTTAGTTGCATGCCCAGTTCTTTGATCTTCTCAGAGAGGCCCTCAGAGGAATGAAATGGCTTCTTAAGGTCACCTCACTTTAGGCTTAATCTGGGGTAGTACAACATAAAAGAAAGAGCAAGAGGAAAGCATGGGTTTGAATCTTGCCTCTGACACTTATTAGCTGGGTGACCCTGGGTAAGTCCCTTCATTTCTGTTTCCTCATGTTTAAAAGAGGGGCTAATGGCTATTGTACCCAACTCACAGGGCTATTATGTGGCTCAAATAAAATATTATATGGAAGTTCCATAGAGGTGCAGGTTCTTGGTCATTTTGATATTGTATCCCCTGAGTTTACTGCAGTGTTTTGCACATAGCAGGCACTGGACAGCAAGGTGGCACAGTGGATAGAGTGCTGATCCTGGAGTCAAGAAGACGCATCTTCTTGCATTCAGATGCAGTTTCTAGCTTTGTAACCCTGAGCAAGTCACTTAACCCTGATTGCCTCAGTTTCCTTATCTACAAAATGAGCTGGAGAAGAAAAAGGCAAGCCGCTCCAGTATCTCTGCCAACAAAACTCAAAAGGAGTCAAAAAGAGTCAGCCACAACCAGAAAAGGACTCAACAACAACAACAAAAAGGCACTTGTTGGATTGGATTGAAACTTCTCAATCCCAAAGGACTCATGATGAAAAATGCTGTCCACCTTCAGAGAAAGAACTGGTGTTATCTATTTTTCTCTTTCTTTCTCTCTCTTTGTTTTCCTTCCTTCTTTCCTTTCTTCTTTCCTTTGAATCTTCTTCCACAAAATGACTATTGTGGAAATGTTTTGCATGATTGCACATGTATAATCTGTATCATCAGATTGCTTACTGAGTCAGAGAGAGGAGAGAGAAGCTTAAAAAAATAAGGAATGGCAAAAATTGTTTTTACATGTAATGGGGGGAAATAATTTAAAAAAAGATTCATTCATGAGATCATAGGATTTAAGGATAGAAGGGCCTTAGAGATAATCTTCTCTTACCCTTTCATTTTACAGAGGAAGAAACTGAGGCCCACCAAGGTCACCCAATTCTTAAGTAACACAGTCAAGATTTGCACCCAGGTGCTCCCTCTGGCTCCAAAATGCTGGGTTCTTTGGAAAGAGCTGTTTCATTGATTGGTTTGCTAATTGCTAATTCAGTCACAGTGATCAAATCAGGTACATAAGCAGATTAAGACTTTGACTTTTGTATTTCTTTGTGATCTCCTCCAAAGGCTAATAGGCTATCCCAACTGTTCATGATTTGCTGTTATTAATTTATTCCCAAGTCTATGGAGACTCACGCCATGGTCACATTTGAAACATTCATTAAATTAACAAGAATTGCTGCTTAATTCATTTTGCAGGAATAGCAAGACTATGATGCAGACAATGTCAGAGAAATAAGGAGCCAGATAAGAAAGACTATAGTCTTTTGAAAATGAATTTTAATTGTAAATTTCTATACTACACACACACACACACACACACACACACATATATGAAACTAGCTAGTTGGTATCCTGAGCTCAACAAAGAAATAGGAATCATATAAAGTAGCATCTCCCTTGGTGTTTCCTGTTGAATTCTTACTCTAGTGAGAGGCTCATTCCTCCCTCCTGTGCCCACTAGAGACAGTTCCTGTTTGCAATTAAAATTACTCATCCTCCTTTTGTTTGAAAGTCAAACAGGAAGCATCTGTGACCAAACTCAAGTTCTTCCTGGTAGAGAAATATCACTACAATTGTCTGCTCTGAGCAATAACTTTTATAATCAACAGGAACTTTAGCAGTCTCCTAGGGAAAGACTTCATTTGTCAATTGGGAAACTAAGGTAAGTGAGAAGTGACTTGTTCAAGGTTACACATCTAGTAACTGGCAGAGGCAGTATTCAAACCCAGGTTAGCAGAAACTAAAGTTTCCCTACTTTCTATTACCTTGTCATCTTTTGAGTGCTCATATCTACTCAAATTGAAAGCTGATGAAAGATGGGTCAGAATTTTTGGCAGAAAAGAAATTTTATTTCTCTTGGCCTGTATCTTTTATTTCATTTGCCATCATGTCAAATACTTTTGTATCATGTAAATACTTATTTAATGATGTATGCATACACACATATGCATATTTATGTATATATACACTGGTCATGGGGCAAAGATACCATAGTTAATGTAGCTGTAATTGAATAAATGATCTAAACAGTACCTTGTTCTTGTAGTTGACTCTGCCATTTCTGCCATCCCTTCACCATGGGGTACCTGAGCTTATTCTCCAGCCCTGGAACCTTACTGGAGCATCACCTTTGCGAAGCTATCACCATCTGGTAGAATGGACACTCCCTGAGGTCAGGCCTCATTTCTGATTTTAGATCCCAAGCCTAGCCCAGTACTTGGATCACTGTAGGTGCATCTTAAGTACATGTTGATTGATTGCTTCTTACATAGTAGATGGTTGATCAGTGTTTGTTGAATTGAATGTCCAAACCACAATGAGGAATTGAGGAAGGACTTTGTATACAAATATAATAAAGAAAAATTCTGGTAAGTAAAATATGACACAGAAAATTACTGTTTATGATTAGTCTATATTAATACCAGAAATTCAAGGGTTATTTTATGTTAGAAAAATAATCAGGCTAATGGATCATATGAATAAAAAGCATAAGAAATAATACAATTTAATCAACAAAAGTAAAAAAAGATCTTGGATAAATATAGTATGCATTCATGTGTTTTTAGTTACAAAAAACAGTATTGAAGGTTATCTGCTTAACATGGTAAAATAAAAACTGTATTTGAAACTAAGAACTGGAATGATATGCAATGGAGAAATATTAGAGATTTAACACTTGGCGCAGTTCCTGGCACACAGTAGGCATTTAATAAAAGTTTATTGATTGATTTTTCTATCTACAAAGGAGATAAAAACAGGGTGTGTCCACATTCATCCTTAATATTTGACATAGTATTAGAAATTCAAAAAGAAAGGAAATGAACTTAAGGGAAAATCATAGACAATGAAGAGGTTAAAACATCTCCATTTGCAGATGGAATGATGGTATATTTAGGAAACCCAAGAGACTTAACAAAAAGAAATGGAATTGATATAATAAATAGCTTCAGTAAGATAGTAGAATATGATTAATCCACAAAAATCAGGAGAATTTCTATTCCCTTTAAAAAAGAAGAAATTGGCAAAATATTATTATATTATTGGCAAAAATGAATTTAATACATGGAGGCTAACATATACCAAATCTACTTGAATATATTTATAAAATTGTTTAAAAGAAATAGAGTAATTCTAAAAATTTTGAGATATAGTCAATGTACATACGAAGCAGTTGAAATAAAATGATGAAACAATATAACCTAGATTTAATTGATAGATTCAATACAATACCAATCAAAATGCCAGTGGGCTGCATTGTACATATAATTACAATATTTATATTCATGAATAAAATTGGCTATGAGACGTGGGACATTATTTTCTCCAAAGACTTGAAGCTGAGCCTCCCCTAAAGGGAATGGAAAGATTCATGATGGGGATGAGAAAGCTAAAACATGTTACAAATGAAGAAATGTGCAGAGGAGTTGGTCTATAGGATGTCATGAGAAAGATGGAGGACTGGGGGAAAAAAGATGGGCTGGCCAAAGGCTGAAGGTTAGCAATAACGGATACCCATGGACTCTGCTAGTAACCATGAAATGTCAAAAGATCTATAGGAGGTCAGTGAAGTGTTGGGCAGACCACTTTTAGAGGATTTATGGGACCACATGGATAAGAAGTACGCAGTTTGAGCCATCGTGGCTGGGTTCCAACCTTCATCATCAGAGGATATTTTTCCATCAATATGATGACAAATCCATTCAAGTGTTTGAATATTTTGAATTAAAGAGGAATGATGTAGGAGTGAGGGGAGAAATGAGAGAGCAAAGTCTGCTAGATTTCAAATTGTACTATAAAGCAATGTATCTGATACTAGATAAAATAATGTCAAAAACGGATCAATGGAACATAATTATCTAGTGTTGGAACTCAAATATGCAATAGATTAGGGTATGACAAATACAAAATCACACTTGACAATGGCAAAGGAGATCATTGCTTAACCAAAAAAGAAAGTGCTAAACTGGGATGGAAAGAGACTGAAAAGAAAGGATTGTGTCCATGTTATGGTAGCCAATGGGTTAAGGAAAATGTTGCAAGCAGAGAAGTCAAGAGGCTCCCTCCCCTCTCCCCCAAAAAGTAGGACAGAATTTGGGCAGCAGCTGGCTCAGGTCCAAGGAAGGGCCTCTGTAGGATTTAGAAATTAACCTGGCTAGTTCTGGTTTGTCTTCAGGACTCTCCAGCCTAATTATCTTCGCCAGTATTTTCTCTGAAGAAATGGAGGTGTCAATAAGAAGAATCCTAAAAACAGAGACTGGGACCAGACTCAGTGGACAAAGGTAAGTGCATTCATTTCCAGCAAGACACAGGAATGCCCAACAAATGCAATCTAAGAGGAGAGATCAGGAGGTAATAACAATGACAATAAAATAATGATGATATAGCTAGCATTTGTATAGTTCTTTAGATTTTTAAAGAGTTTTGCATATATTAATTCCCACAAGAACACTGATAGGCACTACTTTTATACCTATTTTGCAGATGAAGAAATTGAGTTTGAGAAATGTTAAGTACATTGCCCAGAGTTACAAAGTTAGTAAGCTTCTGAAGCAGACTTCAAACTCTGGTCTTCCTGATTCTAAGCTCTACCCACTGTACACCTAACTGCCTCAATAAGTAAACCAAGTAGGAAAGTCAGCAGGATCACTGAGTCTATGCCCTGAAACCTGGACTAGGCATTTGCAGAACTATGCCATTGTGTGCTAAGGATAGGAAATGAAGTAAACCATAAGGGAGAACATTTTGGATTGTTTTTTGAGTGGTAGTCAGGGAGAGGTATGATATGATTGAGATCTATAGGCATCTTTGAAATGAGAGGAGGAAAGAATGAGCCTGAATGAACATGAAATCCTGCATATCTGGGAAAAATTAGAATTATAGCTATTTTTGTACTGCAAGTTCATTCCCTGAAAGTGGCTGCTAGCCAGCACTATGTGGGCCAGTTTAGATATATGCAAGTTTCCTTCCTGTAATTCCTGACCTGCAAGACCATAATGATAGAAGGACTGGGAAGCAACATCTCCATCTCACACTTTATACACCAATAAATATCAAAATGAACCTAAAACCAAAATTGGGAGGGAAACTTATAAATAAGTGGAATAAAATAAAAAGATACATTTATCAAAATCATGGGGAAAAGTAAAATTTATTCCATACACCTTAATTCAACAAACAAAAGAAATTATTGGAAATAAAATAGATGAATTTGATTATATAAAAATAGCACATTTTACACAAGAATAGAAAAATTCTGGGAGGAAAGCCCTTGCCCTATACATTTCTGACAAAAACATGATATCCAAATGTTATAAATAATTGGCACAGATTATAAAACCAAGTTCCATTGTCCAATAGAAAAATCAACAAATAGTTCTCATAAGAACGTATGCATATTATCAGTAGTCCCCAGAAAATGTAATATAATCTACTAATAAAAGAACACAGAAGAATTCTGTGTATATATATTTGTAACTATAGAGAAATATTATCTAAACTTTATTGTGGCCTTCTGTGGAGGGTTGGGGAGAGGGAAAAAAAGAACAAAGTAAAAAGTGCATAGCAGAGAACAAAAGAAAACTCACAAGGAAGCAAAGATGGACAATTCTCAACACAATGAGTATTATTCATCATATAGTCTTTCTTGAAATAAAATTTATTGTTACATATTTTGAATCCTCTCTTATGTTATACTAGGCACATGACATGCTTTTATTTCTTTCTAACTTTGTATTTAAGTTTATGAAATGTTTTTCTTCCTTTTCTCTATTCTGAATTTGTGTTCTGGCGTTTGAGTCTAAAATAAAATTTTGAAAAAAAAGAAATTCTGGGATGTCACTCATTAATTTGATAAATATACCGTAAAAGTATTCAATTCACTGCAGGTGGAGCTGTGGAGAAACACAAATGTATTGTTAAGAGCAGGGAGCTGATATAATTCTTATGCAAAGTAATTTGACTTTAGACTATAAAACCTACAAAACTTGTTTGACCCAGTGATCCCAGGATGAGAACTATAGCCTTAGAACGTTACTGATGGGGGGGGGGGGTAAAGACATCTTTAAAAATAATAAATAAACAAACAAACAAACGAATGAATGAATAAATAAATAAACAAACAAATAAATAAATAAAACAAATAAAAGAACTATTGCTAACTGTACAAAACTCAAAACAACCCATGTATCCAATGAGGGAACAGCTGAGCAAATGCTGATGCTGATATTTAAAAGTAATGGGAGATCTTTGCAGACTATGACATGCCAAATATTTAAAATAAAAGTAAATCGGGGTGGCTAGATGGCACAGTGAATAGAGCACCTGAAGTCAGGAGGACCTGAGTTCAAACTCAGCCTCAGACACTTAACACACATCCTAGCCATGTGATATTGGGCAAGTCACTTAACCCCAATTGCCCTCCAAAACAAAGCAAAAATAAATTTAAAATAAAATAAAAGTAAATCTGAGAAGGCATATGGTATCATTTAAATTGAGGTTGGATTGAAGAATTATAAAACAATATCATATCAACAAAATAGAGAGAGAGGAAAAATACAAAATACCAAAACATAACAAAATACAGAGAGGAAACAAAATACAGAGAAGATTCTTGAATTCAATGAAAACTAACAAAAGAGAACAAGCCCCAAATTTTGAAGACTGTGAAATTACAGTGACAAGCTTGAACCCAGGGAAGAGTTGAAATGATGCCCCTGCTATCTTTCCTTCCAGAAGTGAGAGGATGATTGGTGGTGAATATCGCATATGTTCTGATATAATCAATGTATCAGTTTTGCAAAAATTCATTTTTCTCTTTCTTTTTTGACCTTTGTTAATATCTAGCATTTATAGCATTTATATCTAACATTTTAAGGCTTACTTCACAAATGTTATCATGTAACTCTCACAACAATTTTAGGCTACTATTATTATCCCCATTTTACAGAAGGGGAAACTGAGATAGAAGTTAAGTGACTTATCCAGGGTCATCCAGCTATGTCTGAATATGTCTGAAATTGGATTTGAAGTGAGATCTTACTAACTCCAGATCCAGTGCCCTTCTCACCTTACCACCTAGCTATGTCATGTGAAATGACTCATAGTTATGGAAGGGAGGAGTGATATATTTAGAAATGAATGCGAGTTAAAAACAAAAGACATTAATAATCATAAGATCATATTTTTAAAGGTTATAAAAAAGCTCAAAAGCAGCATGGAAGGGAACAGGATGTTTCAGTTAACATCTAATTAAAGTTAATGTAGACTTTTAAAAAAACAAGCTGTAAATAATGTAGCTTTAAAAAAATTCTGTTGAAATCTTTGAATGTTTATTTCATTGATGTTTACTAAGTTTAGAATGACTAAATAAAGATGTGAGGATGCATAAAGGAAACAAAAGCCTGCTATCTTTAGGGAAAGCTTTCAATAAGAATTGAAATGTCAGTAATAAAAATAATAATAATAACCCATATTTGTATAGGGTTATAAGGCTTGCAAAGTGTTTTTTTTTCTCTCCACCCCTGTACTATGAGGTAGGTAATCTATCCATGCATATGCCTTGATATTTCCATGGACTTGTAATCTCATTCATATGGGCACCCCACACAAAGGTGGTGATCTCAATCCATCATCCATGCCCCCACATCCTGTTTGGCTCTTGGCCATGTCCTCCTATTAATAACAACATTCACTTCTCTAGTCCTTTGGAATCTGTGAAGTGTTTTCTTTACAATAGCCCTGCAAGTTAGATAGTGTAAATATTATGATATCCATTTTATAGATGAAGAAACTAAGACTCTGAGGTTGTAGGTGCCATGCCTAAGGCAACATAACTAGTCAAAGATCCCCTCAACATGACAAAGATCTTCTTTCCTCTGGGTTCGTTTGTCCATTTTTCCCACATTCCATGGGACCCAGTACAGCAGTCAGCCTCTCAGTCTGTTTGCTATCCCATGGTTTCCAAGTAGACGGTTCCTAGCTGATGACATTCACACTGCTTGTTGGGTGCAGTTCATCACTGATGATATGCTATAGCCTGTTGAGGGCACCACTCTTTTTTGGTTCATGCAGAATTTCTATTGTTCAGAAATGGTTGTGTATTGTTCAGTCGCATCCAATTCTTTCTGGCCTCATTTGGGGTTTTCTTGGAAAAGACACTGCAGTTGTTTGCCAATTCCTTCTCTAGCTCATTTTACAGCTGAAGAAACTGTGGCAAACAAGGTTAAATGACTTATCTAAAGTCACACAGCTGGTAAGTATTGGAGGCTGGATTTGAACTCAGATCTTCCTGACTCTAGGCCCTGTGCTCTGTTCACTGCACCACTGATTGGTTCAAATTCTACTTCTGATACCTGTTGGCAAGAACCAGTGACTTAGTATGTCTGAGGCTTGGTTTCTTTACCTATGGAATCAGGGCACAAACACTGTCTGTACCTTTCTCATGGCCCTGTTGTGAATTCAAGTGAGATAACATTTGTAAAGGACTTTATAGACCTTAAAGTACTATACAGGGATAGGCTTTATTAGATCTGAATTTATCATGATGATGACCAAGAAGGAAGGAGAGGGGAGACTGTGCAGTCCTTTAGTGAGCATGAAGTTGAACAGATAACTTCTCTGGATTTCCAGGTCTGCAGTTGTAAATGGGAGGGGTTTGACCTGGATGGTCTTTAAAGACCCTTGTACATCTATATCTATGATGTGAAGAATGTTACACTGGTATCCATACATTGGGAGGGGGGGGGGGGCAGGAATACAGGAAAGCCAGGCCTTCAGCCTATTGAATGGGTAATCTCTGAGGGATTTATGAAATTCCTGAACAGAAATCATGCAGGCTGAGAGTCTGTACCCTTGCCACTGGTCACTGGTCAGTGCCCACATGGCTAGCCACCTCAACTTTGGAGATGATGACGCTTTCCTGTACCGTGAAAACTGTGCCAACCCCTCTCTAAAAGCAAACCAGGTATTCTCGATCAGGATAGCTTTATATTCACCAGGTAATGCCCTGGTAAATATAATTGCACATAACATAATATCTCTAGACAATTATGTAGAAATTGGAAATGTTTCCTTATAATTTAATTCTTTGGCTCTCACCATTGTCTTTTTCTTTTTAATATTTAAATGAAGATATAAATCTAGGAGTAATTTAATAAACATTAATATGGAATATTTGTCATTAGAAGACACATTCGCCATTTTAGATTGGGCTGAATATTAGGCCAGAATGCCATGCAGAAATACTGTTTTCATTTCCTCTCATTTCTAAACCAGAGCAGCTTGTGGGGGAATGTGATCTGGTTTAGTTTAATTTTTTTTTAATCCAATGTGATTTCTAATCTCAAGTATTCAATCAGTGCTTTCACTCACAATAGGGCATAATCTACTAGTGATGGCACCAGCAGAGGGAAAGCTCCCTTTCAGGAGTCCTAAATCAATCTAGCCATCATAGTGAGCAGCACACTTTAGAATTCTTGGTTGTAGCAACTTAGTAACATTCTAGCATCCAAATGGATACGATTGTAACCATGGGAACGATTGTCTAGATGGAGTCACATTGGAAAAGGGAGGAGCCAGCAGTCTCAGTTCATTTTTATCCCAGTCTGTGGAACAGAGGAATGATCAGAATTGATGTCTCAAGCCCAAGCTAATACTTTGATTTGGACATTTTTTTCTTTGCAGACCTGGCTCAGAGCACAGTATGTTGTACAAAGCGGATACTTACATACTAAGTTCTTGTTTGCTTGATCCAATTTTGTCAGGGCCTGGGATCTTTTCCATTTAGAGAACTCTGAGGGAGAAAACTTTAGACTCTATCACTGTAGATTGGCCACTTGGATGGTTTCCCCAGGGTACTGAGAAGGTTGTGATTGGCACAGCGTCACAGGGAAGATAACATGTAGCCTTTGAATACAATCCTGACTTCCCCTCCAGCTTCAGGTTTCCCCTCTCACATTGCTGCAGTAGCAATTCCCCAATAGTACAAAGATGAGTAAAACTGAAGACAAGGAAAGCCACCACATCTTGTACACTAGGCAACGAAATAGACTGAGGACAGGAGAGAACCTTAGAAATCATCTAGTCCCAAGACCCTCTTTTGGCAGAGGAGGAATGGGGTCACAGGTAGATAGTGATTTTCTCCCCATTTGCTTTCATCTGTGGTATATTCCCTCCTTAGAGGACTAATTTTTGAAATTATGCTATTGCAGAAAAATTACATGAAATGCAAGTATATTTCTTTTTAATGACTAAGCAATCTACTAAAATGGTTGGCAGCATCCTTTTCATCCAAGTTGTTGAAAATAGTGTGGAAGGTCTTACAATTACACTCATGGGCCCAAAGCTGGGAAGGAAAACAGCTCCCTGGTAGACAGAATTGAGATCCTCAAATACTTTTAAGGCCTAGGTTGGAATCATGATCTGAAACTGGTAAGATTAAATCAAACAAGGACACATACCTAGGGCTGCATTTATGTTCAAAACAACTGGCTCCATAGATGACTTACCAGTCTCCTAGCACAGGAAAGGATCTGGGAGCCTGCTTTATCTGTAGAACCAGTAGGAACCAACTGCAGAATCTGGCTGCCAAGGTAGACCAGACAACCTTAGGCCATGTGGACAGAAGCACAGTGATGACCTCAATATGGTAGCAGTATTGATGTACTCTCTTTTAGTCAGATTATAGGTAGAACACCATTTTCTGGTCTGAACACCACACTTTAAATGCTGTATAAAATTATGATTTATTTTCAATTTTAATTGATGTCTTCTATTTTTACATCTCCTGCATTTCCAAATATATCCCTCCTGCTTAGAAAGTCATCCCTTGTGACAAATAAGGAATGGGACAGGGGAAGGGAAGCAGGTCAACAAAGTGAAACTGCATGCACAAACTGCAAGTGTGTCGTGCAGTGTTCCGGAGCCAGAATGTGACATCCTTGCAGAGAAGGGAGAGCTTCACCCACTCTCCAGGGCCAAGTCTGATCTTCACAATTATACAGTGTTCGATTTAATTGTTTCTCTCATTCTTGGCAGTTCTCTTGTTCAACTCATCATGCATCTTGTTTTCCTGACTCTTCTCACTTCAATTTGTATCAGTTCATACAAGTCCTGTGAAACTTATCTGTCTTCTTTACATTCACAGACTCTTACAGCACAGGAATAATCCATTACATCCATGTATACAATTGGTCTAATCAATGGCCATCTGCTTTGATTCCACTTCGTTGTTACTGCAAAAATGGGTACCATATTTAAAGCATTCATTTGCAGATTGGGTGGGGGGTGCGCAGTAGGGGCAGATGGTGGCTCAGTGGATAGAGTGGAAGACCTGGAGTCGGGAAGACTCATATTTGTGAGTTCAAATCTGGCCTCAGACTAGCTGTGTGACCTTAGGCAAGTCACTTAACCCTGTTTGCCTCAGTTTCCTCATCTATAAAATGAGCTGGAGAAGGAAGTGGCAAACCACAGTCTCTGCAAATAAAACCACAAATGGGGTCACAGCCTTGGGCATGACTGAAAAATAAATCCAAAAAATTTTCAAACGAAGGCTCAACAATCTTCTGATTATAACCAAGCAAAATGTAAAATTTGGAGACACGTTACCTTAAAGATGATTGCTGCTGCATGGAGGAAATCCAGCACTAAGTCCAAATGAGAGAGAGATTGCCCAGAGATGATGAGGTTGTTCAGGTGCTGCTGTTTGTGGATGACACTGTGTTGTTTATGACAAACCCCACAACACATCAGAGTCTCATGGAAGAGATGTTAAGGATTTTGGCCTAAGCCTTCACACAGGAAAAAACAAGTGGATAAAGAATGCCTATCATTCAAACTACGGCATGCCATTGGATGGACAGCTCATGCAGCTGATATGTCAGGGCATATATCTCAAACAGATGCTGTGTATGGGCAATGAAACAGACCCAGAATTGCAGAGAAAGACAATTTCTAGAAAAATGTGCCGTGTTTTTTAATGACCTTAAGCCTCTCCCTGAAACAAAAGCCTACTTTAAAGAAATTCTTTCACTGATACTGCATAACTTTGAATCACAGTATATCACAATCTCACAAGAATTACAGCAGAGGGATGACCATCCAAAGCTTGGAGTAAGCTTGGATCTATTACTCACAAGGAATTCCTGAACAATTATTATCTGAGAGGCAAGGAAGATGGGCCACTCATATCAGGGATAACCAATGAATAACTCACATGCTACACTGTTATCAACACATCCAGAGCTCTAGAGGAAGATGGCTTTCATGTGGCATTAACCCTTTGGGGAAGTTTTATAGAATGACATGAACAAGAGTTATAGAGGATGAAAAGATATGGATTGCAATCTGCATGAGTGGAGGGGTAGGCATACTGAGGCGATCAGGAATCCATCAAAGTATTGACAGACAAGCCTGAGTCTATGGGAAAACTATATTATAAAACTGAAGGAACTAGGAATATTGTGAGTTGGCTCTGTTTCTAGGCTCTTCCCATTTCAATCTATGAGTCACATCACTGCCAGAATAGTCTTCCAAATAATTCACCATTTGGACTAAGTCATACTGTGGCTTGGTATCCTTCAATGATTTCCCATTGCCTGCCAAATGAAAATCCAGACATTCAAAGCCAGCCAAAATCTAGCTTCAATCTACCTTTCCAGTCTTATCTCATATCATTCCCTATCTCTGCGATCATAAACTGGACCTTTTCCTGCTTCCACAAATAATTTTCCTACTCAATATCCCTGATCTGGAATCAATCAATTATCCAGTCAGCAAGCTCTTTTTAAGCACTTCTTACATGACTGACAACATGTTAGGCATTGGGGATACCCTCCTAATCTCCACCTGTTAAAATCCCTAAAACTCACCATTCCTCAAGGCTCAGTTTAGTTCCCACACACACACTCTTCATGAAGCTTTTCTTTGACCTCTATGGCCAGAAACAATTTCATTTTCCCTACATTCTTGTCATGTTATATTTTGTAAATCTATCTGGGAGCTGTGATTTCCTTGGTGTCAGAACTCCCTTTACCAATGTAGATTCCACCCTCTGTAATAAGCCTTCAAGAGTTTCCTGAGGCTTAGAGAGCTTAAGTGACCACCCCACCTGCCCAGACACACAACTAATAAAGGTCAGAGGTGGGGTCGGATTTCAGATCTTGATTCCATGGCCAGAGCTATACTCACTATACCACACTACTACAATTTTATGTTATATTAGGGTTATTTATGTATATGATCTCAATTCCATTCAATAAGTATGTGTTTTTTATCACCAGTTATGTATCAGCTGCTAGGCTAGGTACAGGGGATGCAAAGTCAAAAAGAAATAATCACTCCCCTGATGGAGCTTACATTCTACTGAGGAAAACAACATGTACACAGTTAATACCAAAGTAAATACCCATCAGTACCAAGTAACCTTAGAAGGGAGGGAGAGCTAATCCCTGAGAGCTTCAGCTGAGGTTGCCCATAGGAGATAATATCTGGGTTGTGCTCTGAAGGAGGTGAGGGATTCCAAGAGGCAGAGGAAAGGGAAGAGGTATAAGCACTTATGTAGCACCTACTATGTGCCCCTGTGTGTTTTTTATAAATATAATGTCATTGACCTCCC
Source organism: Petaurus breviceps papuanus (assembly GCF_028583685.1). NCBI lineage: Eukaryota > Metazoa > Chordata > Mammalia > Diprotodontia > Petauridae > Petaurus > Petaurus breviceps. The sequence goes on from NW_027186352.1 coordinate 24,230,870, forward strand.
AACAAACTAGGGATTATTATCCCCATTTTACAGCTGAGGAGGCTAAGACAAACAGAGCTTAAATTACTAGCCCAGAGTCACACAACTGGTAAGTGTTTGAGGCTGGATTTGAACTCAGATCTTTGGGACTCCAGGCCCCATCCTCTGTCCTCTCTGCCACCAAGCTAAGGTGATGATGGAGTGCATTGCAGACATGGGCATGGAGGTGGGGTATTTCATGTACAAAGTCACGTAGGTGAGAAATAGAAACAAATAACAGGTCAGTCGGCCTGGAATGAATAGTGTATGAATGGGAATGATAGAAAACAAACCTGAAAGCTACATGGTAGACATGATGCAGAGGGCTTCAAATTCCCAAGAGCAAAGCTCATACTTTATCTCAGAGACAATGGGGAATCACTGCCACTCTCCCCTATGAGAATGGAAGCTCTTAGGTTGCATTGGGGCATTGAATGCATCTCCATACTCCTCAGTACCTAGCATGTGCATTTCCCACAGTGATTGAATCTGTCAAATTGAATGTGCAGCTTAGGAAAAAAAAAGATTTATCAGTATTTTTAGTTATCTTCCAATACTGAAAGGTATATATGGTAGGAGGGTTGGATTAATTCTATGTAACTCCAGAAGTTAGTTATTAAGTTGGAGGGAAGCAAAAAGGAGTCGATGTCATGTCAATGGATCAAGACCTATTAACTTGGCATCTGCTATATCCCAGGCACTGGACCAGTTGCTGAAGATAAAAAGAAGGAAAAAAAATCAGTGTTCTCTGGCCTCAAGGATATTGTCTTTTACAGGGGGAGGCAATACATACAATATTGGCACAAACGATATTAAAACATGCCTTATTGGGTTGTTAACTCTCGACTCTAGAAGGATTCAGGGGAAGGCTATATGGACAGACAATATAGCTGTGATGTTGTTAAGAGCTTCACTCCAATGGTTGAGGGATCCAACTCGATGAACTATGACCTCCCTTCTTATTCTCAAATGCAATATTCCTTTTAAGTTACTTTTAAGATCTATGCAAAACCCTCATGGGATATGTTCAATGTCACATAGAATAGACAGGCTCATCCTAGGAGCCCCATGCCACAGGCCTTTCTTCCCCCTATAGTACTGTGGGAAGAACACTGTCTTGGAAATCAGAGAATCTAGCTCCAGATTCTACCTATGAAGCATATACTATGTGTGACTTTGGGCAAATCACCACCTCTCTGGGCACCAGTTTCCTCATTTATAACTGGAAAGAGCTGACCTAGAAGGCCTCTGATATTCCTTCTGCCTCTACAGCTAGGATTCTATGACTTAAATTCAAAATTTTGGATAACTCATTTGATAATAGAAAGATAGACTCAAAGAAGTCCATCGATTGGGGAACAGCTGAACAAGCTGTGGTATGTGAATGTAATGGAATACTATTGCGCTATAAGAAATGATGAGCAGGCAGACTTCAGAAAAACCTGCAAAGACTTATGTGAACTGATGTTGAGTGAAGTGAGCAGAACCAGGAGAACATTGTACACAGTAACAGCCACAATGTGTGATGATTAACTATGATAGACTTAGCTCTTCTCAGAAATACAATCTAAGACAATTACAAAGGATTCATGGTTGAAAATGTTATCCACATCCAGAGGAAGAATGGATGGACTCTGAATGCATATTGAAATGTATTATCTTCTCTTTATTTTTTCATGTTTTTTTCCCTTTTGGTCTGTCTTTCATAATATGACTAATATGGAATATATAGCGAAATGCTTACCATTTTAGGAAGAGGTAAGAAAAGGGAAGGAGGGAGAGAAATTTGGAATTTAAAATTTTGTAGAAAAAATTCATGTTAAAAATATCTTTAGATATAATTGGAAAAAGTAAAATATTATTTGAAAAAAAAAAGTAGTGGCTTTACCTATCAGATGGGCAAAATGCAATCATCAAGAACACAGGTGACTAGAGAAGGGTGTGGACTGATGATGTCACAAGGACAAGGATTAGCCAATGAGAAGTCTGGGCACTGAACTGGACCCCACAGAAAGTTAAGAGACATCTTGTGCAAGGAGCATATTATCACTGAATTTTAGGAAGGGCATAAAAAAAGAACCAAAGGTTTTATTAGCCTCATTAAACCACTAAAATATGGGACAGGAGTTAGGATCTGGAGAGGAATGAAAGGGCTTTCTCCCCTTCATTTCCAATAGCTATTTCCTATTTCATCTAGAGCTACTATTATTATTACATGAGAAAATATTCAGCATAAGGAAATGGCAAAGAAGTAGCGAAATCTCACACATCAGCACTATATTCTGAAGAGCTCTTCCTAGCTCTGTGAGATAAAGACGGTTTCTTTTTATGTGAATGGAGCCAACTTCTGAGTGAAGCTGCACTCTAACATGTGGGCTTTTGCCTAATCTTGTCTAGAATGAGACCTGCAGGCCACTTCCTGAACATCTCCACACCATGATGCTTCATGTTCAGATCCCAGCCCTTCTCTGTTTTATTCCACCATTAGAATGTAAACTTCTTGAAGGTAGGGACTGTCTTGGAGGTTTGTATGTATGTGCCCAGTAATTAAGTTCAGTGTATGTCATATAGTTAAGCACATATTAATTACTTATCTATCTCTCCATCTATCTATCTGTCTATCAGCATCTATCTCTATATTTTTTTATGTATCCATCTATCTGTGCCTTTCTACATATCTATCTGTCACCTATGGGGGTCAGTCTGATGCATTGCACATAATTTCCCTCACACTTTTTCTTCCCCAGAAAGTCACACTGTTTAAAGTGTAGGCACCGTTGATTTTATGGCTGGAAAAGCCAGTCTAGAGAGCAAATTGTTGATCTGCACTCAGTACATCTGTCCAAGAAGATCTGGCAAAAATGCTGTCTTGTTTATGTGCAACCAAAAGATGGCACCCACTTGGAATTTTGCTGATGAAAAGATGCTGAAATGATTTTCTCTAAAATAATTGGCCTCATGCATTTACAAAGTTTAGTCACAGATATGGGAGTGATCATGAACTTGTGACAATTTGCAAAGTGCATTCTCAAAAGAAAATAAAAAAAACTGTCACTTTCCAATTTGTTATTAGTGTTATTCAAAAAATAGTTTCTTTCCTTTTTCATTTTAATACATTGCTATGCCTTTAGTTAAATATTTCCCAATTATATGTAAAAATTCACAATCATTTTTTAACATTTTGAGTTCCAAATGCCCTCCCTCCTTCCTACCCCTCCACCATGCTTGAGAAGGAAAATAATTTGATATTAATTATACACATGAAGTTATGCAAAATATCTTTCCATAGTAGTCATGTTGCAAAAGAATACACAGACAATCAAACAAGAAAAATAAATGAAGTTTAAAAAAAAGCCTGCTTCAACCCACAGAGAGTTCATCTCTCTGGAAGAGATAGCATTTTTCATCATGAGTACTTTGGAACTGTCTTGGATCATTATTTTGATCATGGTAGCTAAGTCTTTTACAGTTGGTCATCTTTACCATATTGCTGTTACTGTGTATAATATTCTGCTGGCTCTGCTCATTTGTGTGAGTTCATCTAAGTCTTCTCAGGTTTTTCTAACCCTTTAAAAGTATCCTGCTCATCATTTTTTTTATAGAGCTATAGTATTCCATCACAATCATATACCACAATTTGTTTAGCCATTCCCTAGTTAATGGGCATACCCTCTATTTCCAATTCTTTGCTACCACATAAAGAACTGCTATAAATATTTTTTGTAAAATAGGTTCTTTTCCCTTTTCTTTGATTTCTTTGGGACACAAACCTAGTAGTGGTACTGCTGGGCCAAAGGGTGTGCACAGTTTTATTGACTTTTGGGTGTAGTTCCAAATTGTTCTCCAGAGTGTTTGAATCAGTTCACAACTCCACCAACAATATATTAGTGTCCCTATTTTTCCACATTCCCTCCAACATTTGTCATTTTCCTTTTATGTCATGTTAACCAAGCTTATAGATATAACATGAAGAGTTTTTCACCAAAAATGAAATAGAGAGGGTTATGAGAAGTAAAATGGGTAATTTACATTACATCAAATTAAAAAGAGGTTGGATATACAAAACTAATGCACACAACATTAAAAGGAAAACAGGAAACTAGGGGGAAATTTATAGCAAGATAATCTGATAATGGTCTCATTTCTCAAATGTATAGGCAACGGAGACAAATTTATGAAAATAAGAACATTCTCCAATTGATAAATGGTTAAAGGATATGAACAGGCAGTTTTCAGAAGAAGAAATCAAAGCTATGAATAGTGATATAAAAAAGCTCTAAATAGACATTGATTAGAGAAATACAAATTAAAACAATTCTGAGATACCATGTCACCCAAAGGTCTATAAAACTGTGCATACCCTTTGGCCCAGAAATAGCACTACTAGGTCTGTATTCCAAAGAAATAAAAGGGGGGGGAGCTGGGGAGGATGTTTTTGTACAAAAATATTTATAGCAGATCTTTTTGCAGTGGCAAAGAATTGGACATTGAGAGGATGCCTATCAATTAGGGACTGACTGAACAAGCTGTGGCATATGATTGTAATGAAATAGTATTGTGCTATAAGAAATAACAAGCAGGATGATTTCAGAAAAATGTGGAAAGATTTACATGAACCAGTACAGAGTCAAATGAGCAGAACCAGGAGAACATTGTAAGTAGTAACAGCAAAATTACATATTGAACAACTATGGATGTCTTAGCTATTGTCAGCAATACAATAATCCAAGATATAATAAATGAAAATCCCAAGAGGCAGTTTCTAGATAATTAATAATCAATTTATTAAATAGGCTAGCTGGCAATCAATAACTTAATGGTCAGTGGTTTCTTTCAATAACCAAAGACCCCATTGGAGACCCTGAAAGTTTTTAATAATCTTTATGAAAAAGCATTCCCTTGAAAAGTGAAAAACAAACCTGATTGATGAACATTTAATGAGGTGGTAAGCCGAAAGTTTTCAGTCCCTCCAAATAAGAAAATGAGTTAATCATGAGACTCAGCAATCTCCAGGAATCTAGACAGAGGGAACCTTCTTCATCTGGACCTCTCCAGTGAGTTTCCTCCTTCACAACTGAATCACCCTAAACTCTAATGGAGGGAATCAAGGACAGAGGCTCCTTCCCTTTGAACAAGGGCTCACCACCCCCACCCCCACCCCCACCTCCACCCCCACTAGATACTGTTTATACTCTAAACAGAAACTAGGTCTCTTAGTTGAGTGGGGTCCCAGCCAAGATCGAAGAGCATGTTTCTTGAGAACTAGGGATAATTTCATCAATCAGTCAAGAGACTGACTAACAAGAGCCAGGCTTTAATGAGAAAATAGGAGAAAAGCCTGGATCACAAATAACTAATTAGTTATTAATATGATAGTGTAATAATAATTTTGCTCAAAGTCAATCCCAAAGGACTCATGTTAAAAAATGCTATCTCCAGAGAAAGAATTGATGGCATCTGGATACAGACTAAAGAATGTTATTTTTCACTTTCTTTTCTTTGTTTGCCTTCTTCCACAATGGGAAATGTTTATGTGATTGCATATATATAACTTATGTCAAAATGCTTGCCATCTCAGGGAGGGGGGAGGAATGGGAGGGAAAGGTAGAATGTAAAACTCAAAACTTTAGAAAATTGTTTAAAATTGTTTTACATGCAATTGAGGGAAAATAAAATATTGTATTTTTTAAAACGTCTAGCACAATGTCTGACACATAGTAGGTGCTTCCTAAATGCTTGTTCTCTTTCCTGTAATTCCAATTACAACTACTTATCTTTGGGAGTGAGGATTCTCAGTCCTATTCTCAAGCAAATCTTAATCAAGAAATATACTGGAGGTTGAACCTTTTATATGGGGGTAGAGCTACCTCCCCACCCCCCACCACACACACACACACACGTGCTCATGCAAATATATCTTCCAGATTATACTGAAAATAAAACTATTGAGAAAAAGAATCAGAAGTCTTACTAATTTGATTATGTACAATAAACAGAGAATACCATTGTGATACTAAAAATGTTATACACTGAATAAAGTTTTCTTTATCTGAAAAAAAAGAAGTTACATGCATCATCTTCCCATACAGAAAAGTAAACAATTTAACCTTATTGAGTCCCTTATGATTTCTCTTTCATATTTATCTTTTTGTGTTTCTCTTGATTTTTGTAATTGAAAGTCAACTTTTCTATTTATTTCTAGTATTTTCATTAGGAATGCTTGAACATCCTTTATTTTATTAAGTATTCATTTCTGTCCTTGAAAGTTTTTGCTGGGTAGGTTATTCTTGGTTCTACTCCCAGCTCTTTTGTTTCCTGTAATATCACATTCCAAGTCTCCCACTCCTTTAACATTGTAGCTGCTAAATCTTTTGTGATTCTGACTATGACTTCATGATGTTTGAAGTGCTCCTTTCTGGATGCTGGAAATATCTTCTCCTTGACCTGGGAGCTCTGGAATTTGACTATAATATTCCTAGGAGTTTTCATTTGTGGATGCTGTTCAGGTTGTGATCATTGGATTCTTTCAATTTCTATACCCTCTAAGTATAAAATATCAGGGTAGTTTTTCTTTATAATTTCTTAAAATATATCTAGTTTCTTTCTTTGATCACAGGTTCATGTAATCCAATATTTCTTAAATTATCTATACTGCATCTGTTTTGCAGATCAGTTATTTTTCCAATGAGATATTAAATATTTTCTTATATTTTTCATTCTTTTGACTTTGTTTGAGTGGGGGTTTTTTTGATGTCTCATAGAGTCATTAAGCTTCCACTTGTCCAATTCAATTTTTTAAGGAGTTCTTTTCTTCAGTGAATTTTGTACCTCTTCTTCCACTTGCCCAATTCTGCTTTTTAAGGGGTTCTTTCCATTAATGAACTTTTGTACATCTTTTTTTCATTTGTCCAGTTCTGTTTCTTTTTTAAAAAAAATAAATTTATTTATTCATTTTTAGTTTTCGACATTTATTTCCAAAAGATTTTGAGTTACAGTTTTTTCTCCCCATCTTTCCCCCTACCCTCTACCCCAGAATAACAAGCCTACTGAATACCCCTTCCCCCAATCTGTTCTCTCTTATATCCTCCCCCATGACCCCCCCTAACTTTCTAGTAGGGCAAGATGGGTTTCTATACCCCAGTACGTATATATCTTATTTCCCAGTTGCATGTAAAAAACAAATTTTTACACATTTGTTTTTAAAACTTTGAGCTCCTTATTTTTTGGCCCTTTTCCCCTCCTCACCCACCCCTACTGGGAAGATAAGCAATTCAATATAGGTTGTACATGTGTAGTTACCCAAATCATCTTCAAAGTGGTTATATTGTGAAAGACTAACTATATTTCCTTCCATCCTATCCTGCCCCCTGCCCACTTTTTCTGTTTTCTCCTTTGACCCTATCCATTTTAAAAAATGTTTGCTTCTAACTACCCTCTCCCCCAATCTGCCTTCCCTTCTATCATCCCCCCTCTTATCCCCTACTTCCCTATTTTGCTGTAGGGTAAGATACCCAATTGAGTGTGTATGTTATTCCCTCCTTAAGCCAAATTCAACGAGAATCAGGATGTCCCATTCCTTTTCCCCTTCCTGCTCTTCCCCTACATTTTAACAGTTTTCTCTTGCCTCTTTTATATGAGATAATTTACTCTAATCTATCTCTCCCTTTCTCCTTCTCCCCATAAATTCCTCTCTCACCTCTTAATTTTATTTTTTAGATATCATCTCTTCATATTCAACTGATCCTGTGCCCTCTGCCTACGCTTATGAATATATGAACATATATATGCCCACAATCACATACATATATATACACACACCCTCCTATGCATACATATATACACGTATACATGTGAATGTATATATTTCCTTCAACTATCCTCATACTGAGCAAAATCTTATGAGTTACAATTATCATTTTTTCATGTAGGAATGTATATAGTTCAAATTTAATAAGTTCCTTATGATTTCTTTTTCCTGTTTGCCTCTCATGCTTCTTGAATTTGGAAGTCAAATTTTCTGTTCAGCTCTGGTTTTTTTTATCAAGAATGCTTGAAAATCCTCTATTTCATTGAATGACCATATGTTTCCCTGTAGCATTATACTCAGTTTTCCTGGGTAGGTGATTCTTGGTTTCAGTCCTAGCTCCTTTGACCTCCAGAATATCATATTCCAAGCCCATCGATCCCTCATTGTAGAAGCTGTTGAATCTTGTGTTATCCTGATTGTATTTCCACAATACTCAAATTGTTTCTTCCTGACTGCTTACAGTATTTTCTCCTTGACCTGGGAACTTTGGAATTTGGCTATAATATTCCTAGGAGTTTTCTTTTGGGGATCTTTTTCAAGAGGTAATGGGTGGATTCTTTCAATTTCTATTTTGTCCTCTTGTTCTAGAATATCAAAGAAATTGTGCTTGATAATTTCTTGAAAGATGGTGTCTAGGGAGTCAACATGGCTGAGTAGAAGCAGGGCTTCCTACTGCTCCAGCTTCCACCTTCCCCAATCGATGTAAAAAGGGGACTCTAAACAATTTTTGGAGCTGCAGAACACACAAAATGACACAGAGAAGCTAACCTCTCACTGAGGACAGCCTGGCAGGCTGGCAGGAATTGGGCAGCGCAGCACTCTGGGAGCCAAGCCCTGGCCTGAGTGAGCTGGAGGTTTTAGCCCCAGGGCCAGAGGGACTCCAGATCAGCAGCAGCTGTGGCCATTTCCAGATTTATCAACACATAGATGCAAAGGACAAAGTGAGAGGTCGGTGCAGTCTGAACTTTGGGACCCAGTAAGTGGGAGTGAGTGGCTTTTGACCCTGGGGCAAGAAGCCACTTAGACTCCAGCATAGCCAGCCAGTGCCATGTGGCAGCTTCAGCTCCTGGCCTGCAGAGAGTAGGGGGACCAAGCAACCAGTCTGAGAGGTAAGCTCTTGCTTTAACCTGCTTGGATCTGGATTGCAGTCTAGGGTGAAAGTTCTGGGGTGTGTGTCCAGCTTGTCATAGCATGCGGATGCCTCAGAGAGGGCACCCATCTAATACTTCAGGCGGCTGAGAAAACCCCAGCATTTGGGATAAAAGCTCCCCTGTCTGGTGGCAGAGTCCTACTGCGGCAAAAAGCCCAGGGGTCAAGTGACTGAGGAGCAACATGACCAGGCAAATGAAACAAAGCAGAAAGAAGATTCCAACATTAAACTCCTATTTTGGGGACAAAAAGGAGCAAAGCATGGAACAGGAGGAAGACAGTGAAGTCAGAACTCCTGCACCAAAAGCTTCAAAGGAAAATACCAGCTGGTTACAGGACATAGAGGACCTTAAGAAACAGATAAGAGAAGTGGAGGAAAAACTGGGAAGAGAAATGAGAACGATGCAAGAAAATTAAGAAATGAGAGTCAAAAGCCTGACTGAGGAAAATCACTCCTTAAAAAGAGACTAACTCAAATGGCAATGAGGAGGAGAATGCCTTAAAAAGCTGAATTTGCCAGATGAAAAAAGAATTTCAAAAGCTTACTGAGGAGAATCATTGCTTCAGAATTAGACTGGAGCAAATGGAAGCTAATGACTTTATGAGAAATCAAGATGCTGTTAAACAAATCCAAACAAATGAAATAATAGAAGACAATGTGAAATATCTCACAGGAAAAACCATTGACCTGGAAATAGATCCAGGAGAGATAATTTAAAAATTATTGGACTACCTGAAAGTCATGATCAAAGTAAGAACCTAGAAATAATCCTCCAGAAAGTTCTCAAAGAAAACTGGCCTCATGTTTTAGTACCAGAGGGCAAAATAGAGGTTGAAAGAATCCACAGATCACCTCCTGAAAAAGATCCCAAAAAGAAAACTCCTAGGAATATTTTAGCCAGGTTCTGGAATTCCCAGATTAAGGAGAGAATATTACAAGCAGACAGAAAGAAACAAATTGTATATTGTGGAAACACAATCAGGGTAACCCAGGATCTGGCAGCTTCTACAGTAAGGGATTGAAAGGCTTGGAATATAATATTCTGGAGGTCAAAGAAGATGGGATTAAAACCAAAAATCACCTACCCAGCAAAACCGATTATCATGTTTCAGGGGGAAATATGGTAATTCAGTGGAATAGAGGATTTTCAAGTATACTTGGTAAAAAAAAAAAAAGAGTTGAATAGGAAATTTGACATTCATATACAAGAAGCATGAGAAGGTAAATGGAAAATAAATCATAAGGAACTTATCCAAGTTGAACTATTAACATTGCTACATGGAAAAAACAATAATTGTAACGTATGAAACTTTTCTCGGTATGAAAATAGCTGAAGGGAATAGAAATATATATGTCTATATATGAGGGTATATGGGCATATGAATACATATGTGAATGTGTGTATATATGTTTATAGGTATACGTAGATAGAGGGCACATGACCAATTTAACAGGAAGGGATGATTCTTACAAGGAGAAATTAAGAGATGAGAGAGGAATATAATGAGAGGAGATGGGGAGAGACAGAATGGGGTAAACTATCTCATGTAGAAGAGGCAAGGGAAAATGGTTACAATGGAGGGGAAGAATAGGAAGGCAAAAGGGAATGGGTCAACCTTATTCCCATTGAATTTGGCTTGAGGAGGGAATGAAATACATACTAAATAGGGTATCTCACCCTCCAGGAGAGTAGGGGGGGAAGGGGATGAGAGGGGAGAGCAATGGAAGGGAGGGCAGGCTGGGGGGGGAGGGAAGTTGGAAGCACCCACTTTTGAAAAGGGACAGGATCAAAGTAGAGAATAGAACAAGTATGAGGAGGGATAGGAGGCAGGGAAATATAGTTAGTCTTTTACAATTTATTTACTAGGTTATTGTTTTGCATTAGCCACACATGTACAACCTATACTGAACTGCTTATCTTCCCAGTAAGGGTGGGTGACAAGGGAGGAAGGGAATGAATCTGGAATTCAAAGTTTTAAAATCAAATGTTTAAATACATATATACATACATACACACACTATTATTAATACTATTTTGCATGTAATTGGGAAATAAGATATACAGACACTGGGGCATAGAGATCCACAATTTTCCCTACTGGAAAAGTTGAAAGTGGTATGGGAGAGAGCAGATTGGAGGAGGGGATATCCTGTGAGACTGCTATTTTGGGGTGGTGGGTAGGGGAAAAATGGGGAGGAAATTTGTAACTCAAAATCTGGCAGAAATGAATGATGTAAATCAGAAATTAATAAAGCATTTGAAAAATGAAAAAAAAAGAAAGAAAGATGCTTTCTAGGCTCTTTTTTATCATGGCTTTCAGGTAGTCAATAATTTTTAAATTATCTATCCTGGATCTATTTTCAAGGTCAATGGTTTTTCCAATGAGGTATTTCATATTGCCTTCTATTTTTTTTCATTTGTTTGGATCTGTTTTATAGTATCTTGATTGCTCATAAAGTCATTAGCTTCCAATTGTTCCAGTCTAATTTTGAAGGAGTTATTCTCTTCAGTGAGTTTTTGAAATTCCTTTTCCATCTGGCAATTTCATTTTTTTAAGACATTCTTCTCCTCATTGGCTTTTTCGGCCTCTTTTGCCATTTGAGTTAGTCTATTTTTAAGGTGTTATTTTCTTCAGTGTATTTTTGGATCTCCTTTAGCAGGCTGTTGACTCACTTTTCTTGATTTTCTTAAATCATTCTCATTTCTCTTCCCAATTTTTTCTCAACTTCTCTTACTTGATTTTCAAAATCTTTCTTGAGCTCCTCCATGGCCTGTAGCAGTTCATATTTTTCTTGGAGGCTTTTGATGCAGGAGCTCTGACTTTGCTGTCTTCCTCCCACTCCATGCTTTCATCGTTTTTGTTGCCAGAAAAGGATTCCGTGGTATGTTTGTGCTTCCATTGCTTGCTCATATAGCCAGTCAATTACTTGACTTTTGGGCTCTTTGCCACAGTAGAACTCTGCTTCCAGAATGGAGAGAGCTTCGTCCCAAATTGCTGGGAGTTTTGTGGCTGCCAGAGCTATTAGGAGGGTGCCCTCTCTGCAGCCCCCACAAGCTCTGGCTCCCTGGTTACACACCCCAGGACCACTACCCGAGACCATGATCCAGATTCCATCAGGTTAAAGCAAGAGAAATTACCCTCTGAATGGTCACTTGGTCCCCCTTCAGTCTGCAGGCCAGAAACTCGGGAAACATCCACGTGGCAGCAGCTGCACAGCCACTATGCCTCTTCTGCTTCTCACCTTGGGGGTAGGGGCCAGACTGTGCTCTTCTGCCCACTCCCAACCCCTCTTCCAACAGAGTTCCATCCTCACCTTTTACTTTGTCTTTGGTGTTCATGGTTTGAGAAGTCTGGGAACCACCACAGTTACTGATGATTCACTCTCCTGAAGTCTGCTCCAGGGGCTGCTGGTGAGGGCCACCCCAGGACTGGGACTGCGTGGCTCACACCGGACTGTGTTCGTCTCCCAGCTTGGTACAGCTGATAGACTATTCCTGTCCATCTGCCAGGCTTCCTTCAGTGGGAAATTTGTTTTTCTCTGTCATTTTGTGGGTTCTGTAGCTCTAAAGTTTGTTTAGAGTTATTTTTTCCATGTATTGGAAGTGATTGGAACAGGAGCTGCCAAGTTTGTGCTTCTAATCCTCCATCTTGGCTCCACCTCTAGTTCTGTTTCTTAAAGTGTTATTTTGTTCAGTATTTTTTGTTTCTATTTTACCAAGCTGTTCATTATTTTTTCATATTTCTTTTTCTCTCCTTTTTCTTATTTTTTCTTCTACCACTCTTATTTGACTTTGAATATCATTTTTGCTCATCCAGAAATTTTTGGGAGCTTTTGTCTGATTCATGGCTTTCTTTTGAGGCTTCATTTGTTTTGATTTCTTTGCCTTCTGATTGTGTGTCTTGATCTTCTTGTCACCATAGTAGATTTTCATGGTTAGATTCTTCTTCTTGTTGTTGCTTGTTCATCATTCCACTCTATTTCTTGATTTACATATTTATGTTGTGCAGTGTTGCCTGCATGGAAGGTGGGGAGAGAAACTCGCTCAAGTATCAGGTTCTTTTGCATTGATGATTTCTGACCTAGTTCAGGAGTTTTGATGCTTCCAAGGTTTTGTGATCTGGGAAGAAGTTTGATTACTACTCTTCTGGTCTGTAATCTGATTCTTACCCAGGAAGGGTCCCTGATCCCTTGGGATTGTGATCAATACTGCTTTTCAGGGTCCCTGATCCCTTGTGACCAAAAGTGATACTGCCTCTCAGGGATTCCACTGCCTCTTGATAGAAAGTGTTCATCTATACCCTTGAACTATGACTCAGAGTTGGGTTTAGGTAATGGAGTTGCCAAACAGCATCTGGCCCTGTTTCCAGTGCTAGTAGAATGGTCCCCTATAATCTCTTTATAATCAATTATAAGGTCTCCTTACCATCTCTTATTGGGAGCATCTGAAGCTGCTCCTGCTTCTGTCTCCACCTGTAGCAGTAAACACCCCCACCATACCCAGGGTGGCTGGCTGCACAGGTTCTTAGATCTGCTTTTCTAAAGTAAAGCAACTCAAAATGGGTTAACAATCTTGCTTTAATCAAACATAGCATTTACCTAGTTCAGGGGAAAAAGTCAGCACCCCGAACTTCAGAGTATACAGACAGAAGTTACAAGAAGACATAGAAACATTTCAAGCAGACAGGCCTCCAACTGTCTGACCATTACATCTATACCTAGTCAGTTACCAGAGAGGGAAGTATCAACATCTGGGTTTTTAAAGCCGGGGGGCTTTCAACAGCTTCCCGGAGTCTCATCTGGTCAAATTACACAACACTTCTCAAAGTGAGCCCCAAAGCAAAGCCTCACATCAGGGTTTATATAGCCTTCTCCTGGCTCAGAGAATGTAACAACCCTCTTGACCCACTGCCCAGTCACAAAGTATCTCCTGAAAAACAAGCCTCCTGCCCACAGGCTCCAGGGGAACTTAAGCCTATCAAAGGGTCTAGGGACAGGGAAGAACTTAAATTTCTATTGCCATAACACCACCACTTAGTCCCACCTCTGGTATTTGAGCCATACAGCCTCTAGGCCAGCCTCTTCCCCCTTGTCACAGATCTCTTTTCTACTTCTTATGTTGTTTTACATTGAAGAATGTCTCACCCTGACTTTTTCTCAGCTCTGCCAAACCACAGTTCAACCTGAGGTGTTATTCTAAAGTTGTTTGCAAAGCAATGTTGGGAGAGCTTAGCTCAGTGATTTCTCTACTCCACCATCTTGGTTTCATTCTCATAAGCCAGGCAAAAATAATTTATTTCCAAATAATGGAGAAGGTTCTTTCCTAATAAAGAGGGAGAAATGGAAATTGCCCAAGCTTTTCAGAGTAATTTGAAACAGAGCATCTAGGTGGCACAGTGGATAGAGCATTGGCCTTCGCATCAGGAAGACCATACTTTGAATGTCATTTGGGTCTGAGGGGCAGTGGAGCAAGATGGCAGAGAAAAGGCAGAGATTTTCCTGAGCTCTCCTTAAAACTCATCCAAAATCTTTAAATAATGTCTCAAAACAAATTATACGGTAGCAGAACCCACAAAAGAATGGGCTGAAACAATCTTCCAAACCAAGACAACTTGGAAGGTTGACAGAAAAGGTCTGTTGCACTGGGATGAGAATGGAGCACAGTCCAGCACAGGCAGCACTCCAGGAAACTAGCAGTAGGTTTGGGGGTGACTGAATCAGAGAGAGACAGAGACAGAGAGAGACACAGAGAGACAGAGACAGAGACAGAGAGAGAGAAGATAAACAGGAAGGAAATAGGATGGAGGGAAATACATAGTAATCATAGCTGTGAAAAAAACTTACAGCAAGTTTCTCTGATAAAGACCTCATTTCTCAAATATGTGGATAACTGAGTTAAATTTATATGAATAAGAGGCATTTCTCAATTGATAAATGATTGTAAGGGTTATGGGATTTAAAGATCTCCCATGCCCCATGGACATGCTGACATAGCAGAGCAAGAGAAAGTGAAAAGCCGAGCTAACGGTCCTGCGGTTGGCAGTTGGTGGCGGTTGCCTTTTTTTTTGAGTTAGGACCTGCTGAGCACTGCCAGCAGCCGGAGCTGCTGGGAGCAGGACTTTCTGCTAAGGACTGCCAGGGGCCGGAGCTGCTGGGAGCGTGCTTCCAGGACGCTGGGTGGTTGCTGTGAGTGGGGAGAGGAGGACCTTTGCCTGAGGTAGCCTGTTCTGTTTTAAAGGCTTGAAAATGTGGGTGCTTTCTACTTTATCTACCTGTGCCAATGTCATAACTACTCTGATGGCTTTCACTTTCTGGTTTTGGGACTCAGTCTTTTGGTATCTTAATAAATTTTCTAGTTTATTTCCCCATATGGCAAACCTGATGTATTTTGTGATGGATAATTATATCAGCATATTTGTAATCTCTATAGGCATTGTGAATATGGCATTGCTGATACAATGATCAAAGGATATAAACAGACAATTTTTAGATTAAGCAATCAAAGCTATCTATAGTCATATGAAAAAATGGAAATCACTATTAATTAGAGAAATGAAAATATGTTTTGTAATTTTTTGTAACTTTCCATTCAGGAAAAATATAAGATAAGAGCATTGATAATTTTGATTATTTTAAATTAAAATTTTCTTGTATAAATAAAACCTAAATAGCCAAGAATATAAAGAATGCAGAAAAATGGGGAAAACCTTTTATAGACAATCTCCAAGAGAGGATGAGATTGGGTTGGAATATTGCCATAGTGTAGGAAATGATGAGCTGGTTGATTTAGGAAAAAAACATGGACTTCTGAGGAAAGATGCTATCCACCTTGAGAGAAATAGATGATAGGAGGAAATAAGCATAGCATGGTCTTAAATATATGTGTATCAGTATGTGTGTACAGACAAATATACCGTGTTTCCCCGATAATAAGACACTGTCTTATTATTTTTGTTTTGGACAGAAAAACACCAGAGGGCTTATTTTCAGGGGAGGGCTTATTTCAATGAACATTGACAGCAATTTTAATAAACAGGTAAATGTGAACAAAAAAATGTACCTTTATTCAATAATGAATTCAATAAAGAATAGGATGATGCACTCACTGCTGCAGCTCTGATTGGATGCAGTTCAGAGCGCGGCGTGCGTTTCACCCGCCGGGGGGACGTTGCATACAGAGGGTACTGTAATGTAGCGTGTAGCGCAGGGGATCACCTTCACTACAGTAGAAATCTCAATAGGGCTTATTTTCAGGGGAGGGCTTATTTTAGAGGAATCTTATACAGTAAGGGGAGGGCTCATTTTCGGGATAGGTCTTATTATCGGGGAAACACGGTATATATATACACATACATACATACATATACACACACATATATATACACACATACATATATATATATATATATATATATATATATATATATATATATATATATACATATACATGCATACCTCAGTCTTCTCTTCCTCCAAAGGACACCAGATTTTCCAATCTGTCTTATACTGATTTAGAGAAACCATTTCAAATATATAACAGTAGTGTGTGCACTATGACACTCAGATGTTCCATATTGGTATATGTATTTATATATGTCTATATCTATGTCTATATGTATGTGTCTCCATCTGTGTGTGTATCTCTGATTAATTCTTTAGGATGGGGATGTGGGGGGAGGGAGGGGAAAAACAAAGTAAAAAATGCACAGAAAGGAACAAAAGAAAACCAACAATGTGTTTTATATGCATTGTTTCATTTGATCTTCACGACAGCCCTGGGAGATAAGTGCCACTATCATCTCCATGTTCCAAATCTAGAAACCTGCTAAAAGAAGTTAAGTGACTTGCCACTTAGGATACAGCTATCATCTGTCTGAGGGAGGATTCAAACTCACGTCTTCCTATGTTAAAATTCATTTTTCTATCTATTGCATCCCTCATGCCCAAATCAGTGAAATCACAAGTACAGTCCACAGGTTCCTTGCTATTTGCATGACTTAAAATTAAAGGAGATTTACTTTTTTTCCTTTTCTGAATAAAAACCAAAAACAAAGCAAAATTTTGTTCCTGTCCTTGGGTAAAACAAAGCATGGATAATTTCAAATCCTACTTTGAAAATTGGGGATTTTTAGAAATAATAGAGGCAATGCAATTGTAGTTGCCACATAGCCCTAGGTGAAGATTTCACTATTCCAGGTTATGGCCACACATTTTTTCTCTTCTATACATTAATGTTACATCCACACACTAGTATATTTTCCTGGAAAACAGTTTCTGTTTCTCATTAGGACCCTTACTTTATCTTTCCTTTTGGGATCCTTTTTAAATTATTCAATTTTATGCCAATTAATTTCATTAATAAAAGACGACAATGAAGGATTTAAAGTTTCTCTTTTTTTCATTGACTTTGGAATAGCTTAAATAGAATGAGAGGTCAGCAACTCAGCAGGATTCAGCCAAGGAGCCAGGAGTGCCTTGGTCATGTGAGATTCAAGCTCACACTACTTTAAGACTGATGCTTTGTGGTTTCACATTTTGAATTAAGCAAATCCACTAGAAATGTAAGAAGGGCCAAGTGGTCTCTGGCAAATTCTGAGAAAAAGTCACACAGTAAGAAATGGAGGAGTAGGCCTATGGGATGCCAAACATCTGGTTGAAAACAGAAGATGTCAACCTCATGTCCAGATGTTCCCAAATACTGCAAGGTTTTGTTTCATATTGAGAAAGCATCTGGATTTTTTAAAATTGCAGGATTTTTCATTATTCATTTCATTTTCATTTTTCATTAACATTATTTTCATTATTTACACAACAGTAAGTGATTGAATAAAGAAACACTTGCAGACTATGATGTGATATCCACCATGCTTCTTGTCTGGTGGAGATTCGTTTTATCACTAGCCTACCTTGAAAACATTTCTAACTTAATTGCTGCATGTATGGACATGGACCAACTACTCGAACAGATTTCATTGGAAGTGACTTCAGAGATATCTGGTCTAACCTTTCATTTTGCACAAGAGCAAACTGAGGAACAGAGAGGGGAAGCACCTCAACCAAGGTCACACAGGTTGCATATAATAGTCAAACACAATTTCAGTGAAAAACAACACCATTTTGCAATCAACGAGAAATCTCTTCGAACATAAAGGAAAGGAAATTGAATGACACAAATGTTTAAAAACTAATGGTGGTATTTATAGTCTAGTAGAAAAGACAAAGTTAGGAAGCAAGTAATTATTCATTGTATTCTCCTCAGTTCTGGAAAGTCATGGGTTCAAATTCTTCCTCAGACAATTACTAGCTATGTGACCCTAGGCAAGTCACTTTAAACTTATGAGTCTCAGGTTTCTCATCTTTCAAATGCAGGGGGTGATGCCAGTGATATCTATGATCCCATCCAGCTCTAAATATATGGTCTTACAACTCCAAAAGACTCATGATGAAAAAGGCTATATCCAGAGAAGGAATTACAGAGTCTGAAGGCAGATTGAAGCAGACTGTTTGCTCTCTCTTATTTTCTGTTTTGTTTCTTCTCTCTGGAGGTTCATTCCATTGATTAGAATTCTTCTTTACAGATTGGCTATTGTGAAAAATATGTTTAATGTGAAGGTATATGTGGAACCTATGTTGGATTGCATGCTGTTATGGGGGAGGGGGGAGGAGATGGAGGGGGAGAAATTTTGGAACTCAAAAACTTGTGGAACTGTCTGTTGTAAACTAATAATAAATAAATTTAAAAGAAAAAAATATTTTGGGGCAGCCAGGTGGCTCAGCAAGTAAGAGCACCGGCTCCAGTGTCGGGATGACCTGGGGATCAAATCTGGGCTCAGATACTCAGCACCACACCCAGAAATAACTGGCCATGTAACCTTGAGCAAGTTACTTAACCCCAATTGCTTTAAAAAAAAAAAAAGAAAAATATATATGGTCTTAGTTTTGAGCTGAGGGATAAAACAAGTCTAATCTCTCATCCATATGTAATTATTCAAGTACTTGGAGGTAGCTTTCATGTTCTCCCCACCTGCCCTACCCCCAACCTCACTCTTTTCTTCCTCCAAAGGAAACAAGATTTTCCAATCTGTTTTATACTATTTAGAAAAACCACTCCATAGGGGCAGCCAGGTGGCTCAGTGAGTAAGAGCACTGGCTCCAGTGTCGGGATGACCTGGGATCGAATCCGGGCTCAGATATTCAGCACCACATCCAGAAATAACTGGCCGTGTAACCTTGAGCAATTTACTTAACCCCAATTGCTTTAAAAAAAAAAAGAAAAACCACTCTATACAAATATATGACACTAGTGTGTACACTCTTACCCTCAGATGTTCCATCTTGGGGCCTTCATCCCCTCATCTCTACAATGAGAAGGCTGGAGTAGTACCTTCCAGTCCTAACTGGTATATTATGCACATCATAACTTTTGTTAATTGTTCCTACTAAGATTGCTACCAGGTCCATGAGAGCCTGATGAAATTCTAGATTTTTTAAAAATTGGACCTGTGATTTCATTTGTAGCACGTCTCCTAGGCTGTTTCCAATTCCTACTTGTAAGGGAAGATCACATCCCTAGAGGGTGACTGGCTACTTCTCCCTTCAGTGTTCCAGGGGTTGGGTTTTTTAATACTGTTGATCATGAGCCCCCATTGGTTTGTTCATCATTGATGGTCGGTTAGTTTGACTTCAATGATCTTTTAGAAAAGTTATTTATTAAGGTGATATAATAAAAACAGTTGGAACAAATTATTCTTCTCTTGCCCTTTCCCTAGGTTGAAGCATGTTCTCTCCCATAAGTACACTCAGAACCCAAGGGAAGAATAGCCTTAAACTTAAAATAATATGGTAGTGAAGACTTCTTCAATCCAATCACAGTCATTCGTATCTTATAAAAAGTCAAGATATAAACCAACTTGCTTATACATTAAAATTTTCATCCCATCATGGGGATGAAGGAAAAACCTCGGCCCCTAATCATTGACATTGGAGACTTCTAGATGTGGAAATTCCTTCTACCAATGCAAGTTGGCGACTTCTCAGAACCTTTTATTCTTAGAGTTGATCAAAATATTTAAGCATTAAGTGACTTCCCTAGATTCAGACAGATAACCCATCAGAATTGGGATATGAACTCAGATATTCCTAGTACTGAAGTCAGCTCTTTAGCAACTCCTTTAAGATGTGTCTCAAATTTGGGAGCACATTACAATAGTCAATGGTTTATGAGTCCTTGGAAAATGAAACAATGATCGTGAACAAGCAAGAACAAATCATTTTAGAATAAAATCATTTCCTTTTTTAAAGGGATTGTGAGACTAGAAGCGAGATGGGGGTTATAGTTGGATCCTGTAAGTGGAGAACCATAGTATTTTAGAGCTAGAAAAGACATTAAAGATTATATAGCCCACCCCTCTCCTTAAGGAAATGAGGAAATTGAGATACCATGTAGGGAGGTGAATTGACCAAGATCATACATGCCATTCATGCCAGAACTTGAACCTTCCAACTCCCAATTTTCTCTTTTTCTCTATTGCACTGTGTTGCCCTTACACTTATCTTCATTCATTCATTCTTAAAAGCATCACATATGTATTAGCATGGTGTAGTTGAGAGAAGCTTGGCCTGGAAATTGGAAAGGCATTGGTTCAGTTCCCATTTCTGAGTCATGCTGGATATGTGGCTCTGAGCAAGTCACTCAAGTCACCCCCAAGCAACTCTGAAGCTGAAACTAAATTTGCCTCTTTACAACTTACACCTTGATGAAACCTTGCCCGATTGCAAAGTGAATGATCTTTCCTCACCAGCAGATCCTTATATCATTGAAATCATAGGTTTGGGTAACTAGATCTTGATTTAAACAAAGAGATAGAGATATGAAATCATTTAAAAGCCACTAAGGTAGATAAATGAAGAAGAAATGCTTTAAGGTTTACAAAACAATTTCCAAACTTTCTCTTCATCAGTCAATAAGCTTTCATTTAGAGGTACTATATGCTAAGCACTGGATCCTCACACCACCATAAGGCAAATGGGGAACCTCACCATACAGATGAAAAAAGTGAAGATCAGAGAAGTTAATGGACTCACCTACAATCACAGAGCTAGTCAGTGTCTGAATTGGGATTTGAATCCAGGTTTCATGACTCCAGTCCAACATTCTGTCCGCTCCATCAGATTGCCTTCTTAGCGAAGTGGGCAATAGGAAACTAGGCACATGGGGCTAAAATAGTGCCATAACTACCCTCAAATGCTGGGAAGTATTGCTCCATTTGCATAAAAATCTCACATTCACGTCTCCGTTGGCCTCTGTAACTAGAGTTTTAACTTTTATTTGTGTGTGTGTGTGTGTGTGTATGTGGGTGTGTGTGTGTATGCCTAGGGGAAGTAGCATAAAACCAGACCTCCAACTCATCTGGGAAGGTCAGGTGGGGCAGATTGGGTGAAGAACTCCCTTTCAGTGGGATTTCCTGTGAATGAAGGGAAGCATCTGGTAGATTCCAATTTTACTTAATTATATTTGCTAACTAAATTCTAACCCCAATTACTCCCATGCTACTGAAGATCTCTTAAGTACTGCAAGCAACCACTAAATATTGGCACCCTGGGAAAAGCCCTGATTGCCCTCCCTAGTTATAGTTCTGTCAGTAACTTACATTTTAATATGCACCATAAACATTTCTGGAACTAGATTAATACAAAATCCCTGCATAAAGAGTTGATGTGTCATACACATGCATTTATTGCCTCTCCTTTTAGCCTTTCTAATTCTGCTAATCAGTCCTGAAGCCTCAAAAAAATGTCTGCCTAGATTTCAACAAATAATTCAACAAAATTTATTAAAAAATTATTCTATGCCAAACATTGGATCAAGCATTGGAGGTACAAAAGTAATATTTGAAATATTAGAAAAAAAAAAAGACACCAAAGAATCACTCAAAGAATTTACATTCTGCTTGGGTGGGGAGGGGATATAGAAGATCCACAGACAAGTAAATGTAAGGTAGAAAATGAAGGAGTCAAGGGAAAGAGAAAAAAGGAGAAAGAAAAGGGAAAGAGGAGGAGGGGAAAAAGGAAGAAGGAGGAGGAGAAGAAGAAGAAGAAGAAGAAGAAGAAGAAGAAGAAGAAGAAGAAGAAGGTGGTAGTGTCTTCTCTTAGATTACCTATTTACTCTGTCTATATCTTGTATATACATATTTGTTTATGTCCTCTTCCCCATTAGAATGTGAGCTCCTGGGGCGGCCAGGTAGCACAGCAAGTAAGAGCACCGGCTCCAG